>NC_091824.1:176450134-176600134 GCF_038994185.2 Dermacentor albipictus | reverse complement strand
ACTCGACGCCTGCGGACGATGTTTCTAAGATGATCGCCCCCGACCTTCCTTCCGAGCAAACAACAGCTCTTCGTCATCTCCTGTCATCTTATCGGGACATCTTTGATTTGGACGACCGTCCACTTGGCCAGACATCTGTTGTCACGCATCGCATCAACACCGGTGACGCCAGCCCCATTCATAGGCGGCCATATCGTGTCTCGGCAACAGAAAGGGCCATCATACAGAAAGAAGTAGACAGGATGATGGACAAGGACATCATTGAACCCTCCAGTAGCCCGTGGGCATCACCGGTTGTCTTAGTAAAGAAAAAAGACAACTCGTGGCGCTTCTGCGTTGACTACCGTCACCTCAACCGGATTACAAAGAAGGATGTTTATCCCTTGCCTCGCATTGATGACGCTCTTGACTGCCTTCACGGATCCCAATACTTTTCATCAATTGACCTCCGCTCCGGCTATTGGCAGATTAGCGTCGATGAGATGGACCGCGAGAAAACCGCCTTTGTCACACCGGACGGTCTGTACCAATTTAAAGTCATGCCCTTTGGATTATGCAATGCGCCAGCTACATTCGAGCGCATGATGGACTCTCTCTTGCGCGGCTTGAAGTGGTCTACATGCCTGTGTTACCTCGACGATGTGATTGTGTTTTCGCCGAACTTTGAGAGCCACCTGCGGCGCCTCACAACCATACTCTCCGTGTTTCGCAGGGCTGGCCTTCAGCTAAACTCCTCCAAGTGCCATTTCGGTCGCCGTGAAATTAACATGCTTGGTCATCTCGTCAACGCCGCCGGAATCCAACCTGATCCACAGAAAGTTCACGCCGTGCGAAATTTTCCTGTACCTTGTTCAACGAACGATGTCCGTAGTTTTCTGGGCTTATGCTCTTATTTCCGGCGATTTGTGAAAAATTTTGCGGACATCGCTCACCCTCTCACTGACCTTCTTAAGAAAGACGCCTCTTTCTCTTGGGGACCGCTACAGGAGAAAGCCTTCTCTACCCTGATTGAGCGGCTTACCACTTCCCCGATTCTCTCCCACTTTGACCCTTCTGCGCCCACTGAAGTACGAACTGACGCGAGTGGTCATGGCATCGGCGCTGTCCTCGCTCAGCGTCAACAGGGCCAAGACCGTGTCATCGCTTACGCTAGCCGCCGCCTTTCCACGCCCGAGCGAAATTACTCCATTACTGAGAGAGAATGTCTCGCGCTCGTATGGGCGGTCGCGAAATTTCGACCGTATCTTTTCGGTCGGAGCTTCTGCGTTGTCACCGACCATCACGCCCTCTGCTGGCTCTCCTCTTTGAAGGACCCAACTGGACGACTTGCACGTTGGGCATTGCGCCTACAAGAATATACATTTTCTATTATATATAAGTCAGGACGCCTGCATAAAGACGCTGACTGCCTGTCCCGCAATCCCGTGGATCAACCGGACGATACCGATGCAGACTCGGACATCAGTATTCTGTCCCTCTCCGGCTTCCTCCACATTGGCGACGAGCAGCGCAAGGATCCTGTTCTTCGAACACTTATGGAACGCCTAAGCTCCTCGCCCACTGACCCGTCCCTTCGGATGTTCACCTTGCGCGATGGAACTTTATACCGTCGTAGCGTTCGTCCTGACGGCCCGGAGCTCCTCCTAGTCGTCCCCAAGCACCTTCGACTCACCGTGCTCCAGCAACTTCATGACGCTCCTACTGCTGGACATCTGGGCGTCACTCGTACTTACGACCACCTGCGGCGCCGCTTCTTCTGGCCTGGCATTTATCGCTCTGTGCGCCGTTATGTCGCTTCTTGCGACCTGTGTCAGCGCCGGAAGACGCCTGCTATGCCTCCCGCTGGTTTGCTTCAACCCATTGATATACCTACAGAGCCCTTCTTCCGTGTGGGCCTCGACCTCCTTGGTCCGTTTCCAATTTCCATCAAAGGAAACAAATGGATTGCTGTAGCAACCGATTATGCCACTAGATATGCCATCGCACGAGCCCTGCCAAGCAGCTGCGCTACAGATGTCGCCGACTTCTTACTAAAAGACGTCATCCTGCACCACGGCGCCCCTCGCCAGTTGCTGACGGATCGCGGCCGCTACTTTCTATCGAAGGTCGTTGATGATCTGCTCCGCTCCTGTTCTACAGAACATCGGATTGCTACCGCGTACCACCCTCAAACGAACGGCCTCACCGAGCGACTCAACCGCACACTCACTGAAATGCTCGCCATGTACGTTTCCAACGATCACCGCGACTGGGACGTCGCTTTACCATACGTCACTTTCGCATACAACTCGTCCCGTCACGACACTGCCGGATTTTCACCATTTTTCCTTTTGTACGGCCGCGACCCCACCTTGCCTTTTGACACGTTGCTACCTTCCGCAGTACAGTCACCCAGCACTGCTTACGCTCGCGATGCTATTGACTTAGCCGCCCAGGCCCGAGATGTCGCCCGTCATCGCCTCACAGTATCGCAAGCTTCTCAAAAGCGACGCTACGACCTTCGGCACCGAGACCACCATTTTTCACCTGGTTCCCTTGTCCTTCTCTGGACGCCTTCACGTCGTGTCGGCTTGTCGGAAAAATTACTGTCCCGTTTTTCTGGTCCGTACCAGATCTTACGCCAACTGTCCGACGTGACCTACGAGATCGCCCCACTCGGTCAGCCTTCCGTGCCTCCCAACTTAACCAGTGATGTTGTTCACGTCACCAGGCTCAAGCCCTATGTCCCCCCAATAAGTGAGGCTGTTTAACTTGCACCGGGACGGAGCTCCCCCACCGGGAGGGTGATGTTACGGTGAAGTGAAGGAAGACGTTGAATTGGACTAGAGAAAGACGAAGTCTGGCGGTTGCCTGAACGCCATATCCATCATTTGTAAATATAAGTTATTTTACACTCGTGGGCCTGCTTTCTTCCCGCAACAATATAAACGAAAAGTTATGTTGGTCCGGTGTATAGGTAGTTGAAGAAACGAAGGTGCACACTTACGAAAATTGCATCTTTAATGCTTTTAACGTTCCATGTTTTCAACATGCCACGGCCGAAACGTTAAAAAAATTAAAGATTCAATTTTCGTAAGTGTGCACCTTCGTTTCTCCAACTATATATATATATAAGGAGAATGACAGAAAGACCTACCAAACCTGTCGATTTTCAGCAGGAACACTATTGTAAGGGGAAGTACTAGTATTAAGATGACATTTTAAGTAGTCTCTAGACGCTAAAATTTAGTCATAACATTGCCATCCAGCGTGTCTGTCTCCTTCCATGTCAACTGCCCAACGAAATGTTGCTGAGCTTCAGTGATCTGACTAAAAACGGCATACACTGCACATATACGATGGCCTGGGAAGACCCAAGATCATTTTCCTTACCTTGTCAACGTTTTTCGAGATTTGCCGATGGAATAATATTAAGTACTCCAGCAACACTATCACGGAAGTTTTTCTTTCATGGATCTTTGGCACACACATGAATTTAGGAACACAATATACCTTCTACTATTGGCGGCGAGGAGTTACGGAGTCGCCATCTATCGGAAGCGCCTCGCTGGCGTAGTATGCGGGATCACGCGGCGCGCTCCTCATAGGTTTTGCTGTCAGGGCTCACAGAAAACACCACGCGCGAGCTCTCCCGGACATTTCTGTAAGTACTTTCGAAACGAGAGAAGTTATTTACTGTCTAAATAATAAGCTTGGGCAAACTGAAAGCACAGAATCGTTTACAGACGCTATCTCTTTACCGGAATACGTACAGTGAACGCCACTGCGCGCGGTCGCCGCGATGGAGACTTCCGAACCGGCGTCTTGCGTGAAAGGTAGGTAAACGCTGAGAGCAGACTATGTGAAATATGTTCTTATAGTGTTTGTATAACTAAATGGAGCGTATTAGAAAGAAGCCTCAATGCAGCGATCGCGCAGATTCGCAGCGACCGACTGCGTGTCTGCATGCTTGTCCGCGCACTGTTTCGCTTTCTCCGCGCGCGCGTTTTCGCACCGTGCCATGAGCTTTAGGCCGCAGAATATGAGCATTTGACAGTATACAAGCAACCATTGTTGCGTGGGAGCTATCAGAGCTGTTCAAAAATAACTTCATTGTAGAGACTTCGACGCCTACAGGGACTATGATGTGCCGTCGCGACGATTCAATCTTTTTTTCTTCTTCTAAATTCTTTGACTTTTCAATATTATTTTTCGAGTTGCGTCGCACTGTATCTTTATCGGTGTTCTCAGCGTGCAATTTCCCGCTGCTCCTTTTTTGTAATCCAGTGCATTAATTCACAACACAAACATTACCATATGCCATTCCTTCTTTAAATGTGCTTCTTACCACTGCCTTTCCACTCCACTGAACTTGCCAGTATCTATAGCATCGACAAGTTGATAGACCAAACCGTCATAACATTAGTCGTGCAGCAGACTCGGGCGAGCGTCTCAGTGCGCGTTTTCAGAACATCGCAGACCGGGCGCCGTAGCAGAAATCTTCCTCTCGCTCTGTGCTTGCTGCATACCCGAGTTGTAGCCGATCACTGTTTGCCGGTTTTATGTTTCGTGAGCCAAGCTTCACGCAAGAATAGCAGCTTGGGCTTGTTGGTTTTCCATCCTGCTAGTAACAGCGCAAAATATAGACAAGGGACGAGACAGGAAGACACCACAAGCGCTTGTGGTGTCTTCCTGTCTCGTCCCTTGTCTATATTTTGCGCTGTTACTAGCAAGTTTCACGCAGCTTCTTGTCCTGCGGCTACGTGTGAATAAGGCTGACACCGGCCTCCGTTACGTGCGTCCGGCCCTGCGGCACCGAGCAGTAGCCTACCACGTTGCGCGCCTTCAAAGGCAGCCACTACCTATTGCAGTGCTTTCAAGCGCTGTAAAGGAGAGACTCGAAGCGGGAAAATTTCGCCACTAAACGAGGACCGCAGCGTACGAGGGAATGCAAACTCGTTTTCAGCTCGCTTCGGCGCTCCCGAAGCAGCCGATGCGGCCGCAATGTCCACGCAATGTCCACGTGGCATACGTTGGCCCGGGCCCTTCACGAAGCCACCAGGTCTCACACGGTTGATGAGCTCGTCTAAAAACTCGTACAGAAGTACTTGCCCGTCTGTCGCGATGGAGATCCAGTGACCCAACTCCCGGACTACCGAGGCCCTCCACGCCCCGAGCTCGACGAAGACTTCTCCGTTGCCGAGGTCAGACAGGCCATCTTCGCACTCAACCGCAAGTCTGCGCCTGGTCCAGACGGAGTCACCAACAGAATGTTGAGAAACCTCGAGGACACGTCGATCGTCTTCCTGACCGACAAAATCAACGAGTGCTGGAATAGCGGCGTTGTTCCTGCAGAGTGGAAGATGGCCTGTACGGTGCTCATTCCCAAGCCCGGCAAGGCCCCGAACATCGAGAACCTCAGGCCGATTTCTCTAACCTCCTGCGTCGGCAAGGTCATGGAGCGCGTCGTCCTCAACAGGGTCAACGGGTACCTCGAAGACAACGAGGTTTACACCTACAACATGATCGGCTTCCGCGCCGGACTCTCGACGCAGGATGCAATGAAGCTAATAAAGCATCAGATTGTGGATGGCCGTTCCAGAGACGTCAAGGCTTTGCTCGGTCTGGACCTCGAGAAAGCTTTCGACAACGTGCTCCACAGCTTCATCGTAAAGACCATTTCAGACCTGGGTCTCGGTTACAGATTCCATAGCTACGTCAGCTCTTTCCTAACGGACAGGAAGGCCAAGCTTCGCATTGGGGACTTCCGCTCCAACGATGTGCCCCTCGGAGGGCGGGGCACTCCTCAGGGCGCCGTCATCTCACCCACCCTGTTCAACATCTGTATGATTGGTCTTTCCGAGAGGTTGGCACGCGTAGAGGGCGTCAAGCACACCATATACGCCGACGACATCACCTTATGGTGCCCCGGCGGCTGCGAGGGCACAGTCGAAGAATCCATGCAGGAGGCGATCGATGTGATCGAGGAGTATCTCCGCCCCACCGGACTTCGATGCTCCCCCGCTAGGTCGGAGCTTCTGCTTTACAGAAAAGAGAAAGGAGGCAGACCCAAAGATTGGAAGCCAGTTTCCGAAAGCAGCATCAGTCTTCGTACTTGTGACGGGGGGGTGATACCCAGGGTCGACGTTATTCGGGTCCTCGGCATGTTTGTCGAATTCAACGGCGGGAACGGAACGGCTCTCCGCAAGATCATCGCAAAGACGGACAACGCTTTCCGCCTCGTTCGCAGAATAGCAAACCGGCACCGAGGAATGAAGGAAAACAATCTCCTCAGGCTTATCAATGCTTTCGTGCTATGTCACTTTACGTACACAATTTCTATGCACAACTGGCTCAGAGCGGAGCGAGACAAGCTCAACGCTCTCATCCGCAAAGTGGTCAAGAGGGCTCTCGGGCTACCCATCAGGACCCATACCGAGGATCTCCTCAAGCTGGGGGTGCATAACACTGCCGAGGAGATTGCCGAGGCCCAAGAACGTGCGCAACTCACTCGCCTGAGCACCACAGCGGCAGGTAAACACATCCTCGAAGAGTTGGGTTACCACCCTGCGGGATTCCCGATGGTCAGTACCCCGATCCCTAGGTGCATTCGAGACAAGTTCGAAGTGGCCCCTGTGCCCCGAAACGTCCATCCCGTCCATAACGAGGGCAGACGCAAGGCCAGAGCAGCAGCCATCCTCAAACAGATAAAGCAACGAGACATTAGAGCAAGCTTCGTCGACGCCGCGAAGTACAGCGATGGGAAGACCTTTGCCATCGTTGTGGTCGACTCCAGCGGCAAGATTTCTAATTGCGCCTCCATTCGCACTTCAGACCCCGGAGTCGCCGAGCAAGCCGCCATCGCCCTCGCCCTGCTAGACGGTCGTGGGTCCGAGATATATAGCGATTCCAAAACGGCAGTTAGGGCTTTTCTGAAGGGTTGCATCGCCAAGCAAGCTGCTCGTCTTCTTAGCAACTCGAATCGATATGCTCTCACGCATCATTCAATCCACTGGTTTCCAGCTCACGTAGGGTCGGTCGAGGGTGCTCCCCAGAACCTGAATGAGTCTGCTCACGAGGCTGCGCGTGACCTCACCGACCGCGCTTCCTCTGCAAGAAGCACCGACTCCCCTCCTCCCTGCGGCCACAGGGATGCTCCCGCTACTCATAACGAGATTATTAAATTCTTCTACATGTCTAGAAGGGTCTTTCCACCCCCTCACCCCAGGTTGAATAGGGCGCAAGCCGTTTCTCTTAGGCTTCTGCAGACTAGTACGTATCCGTGTCTGTCCTTTCTCCACGAGGCTTACCCGGACGTGTATCGCGACGACGCCTGCCCCTCCTGCGGGCAGACCTCTACTCTAGCGCACATGCTGTGGGAGTGCGGGTCGACATACCCTAAGTTCATCAAGGAGGAGTGGGACTCGCTTCTGCGTAGCCCCGCTCTGGAACAGCAAATCCTGGCTGTCCGGCGTGCCCGCGACCGGGCCGGTGGGCTAGACCTGCCGGTCCCGACGTGGGACTAGCCGGGTGCGCGACGAGTTCGCGTCCTCGCCGGACCTACAATAAATGTTCCTTCACTCACTCACTCACTCACTCACTCACTCACTCAATGTCCACGTGATCCCTCCTAGCACGTCACACCGACGGTGGCGCCAGCTTTTCCAGTGGTGGAGCTCGAAGCCAATAGCATTAATTATAAAGGAATTGAGTGTCTCCTGATACTTGCTAAATGGACAAATAAATGGGTGTTCCTAATCCTCGCAATATTTAAGAAAGTTTGGCTGTACCGGACAGCGCATATGCTCATGGCCCATTTCTTACAACCCACCATAGCGCCACTGAAATATTGGCAAAGCCACAAAAGTGATACCACATGTTAAAGCCACACTTAACATAACCTCCTACCAGCGGCGTAGCCAGAAATTTTGTTCGGGGGGGGCTACGCCACTGGCCCAATATATATATATATATATATATATATATATATATATATATATATATATATATATATATATATATATATATATATATATATATATACATATATATATATATATATATATATACATAGCTGCACGATGCAGCTCAGCCTCCTCCTTAAGAGGAAGCTTTAGCTCGGATGCACCTATTTAAGTACATGTAGAAGGGGAATTCGTTTTTCCCTGCAACCACTTCACCAAATTTGAGGAAGTTTGTTGCATTTAAAAGAACAAGTTTAATTCTAGTGACCACTGGCTTCGAATTTTTCATTTAGGTGGTCATTTATTTATTAAAAATTGGCCAAAATTGAAAATTTCCAGAAAACGAAACTATCAAGTTTAAAACTCCGTGACTCAACAATGAAAAATGATATCACAATTCTGTGAATTGCATCTAATAGTACATCTACAGCAGACAAAAAAGTTACGTTACACATGAATCTCAAAAGAATTTAGTATTGTGGAAATACGGCTTTTGCAGAACCCTTGTACACAACGTAACCAATTAAGATACAAATTGACACAGCAAACTTGTCCGCTTTGACTGTTATAATAAATGCCGTTTACAGAACCACAATATCTGCTTTTCATGCATAGTTATTAGTTTGTAAACGTCGTGCTTCTATTTTTTCAAACTTTCGAATTTTCCAAAATATTTTAAACAAAATTCAGGCACTAAATCGAAGTTCTCTTTCCAACAGACACTAGGATTTAACTTTCTCTCTTAAATGCAACCAATTTCAATAAAAGCGATTAGCAGGATTATCTCAGAAAAGCGTTTCTGCGTTTTACAAATATTTGAATAGGCCGCGTCGGATTGGGCCCGAGCTAAAGCTTCCTCTTAAACAATTTATCAAGGGATCAAATACATGAATAATAATTGCATTGTCATTGCAAAAGCTGCTGCAAACGAATTCTTGAAAGCTACGCACTGTAAATACAAGTAAAGTATGTATTTTTTCATAAAATATTATACTCGTATGTGCCAAAAATTGTGCCCAACATAACTGACGTCAATGCTTCCATGTTTTTGTCTATTTATTAAGTAAAGAAAATATCACACGAACATTAGAACTATATCAGTTCGAAACCAGGAAAGCAGTGCATGCCGCTGATATGAAAAATTAAAAGGCAATGAACTGAACAAGTTGAGGACAAATATGTTAATGAAACTTTGTCATTCAAGAACCGTGCTTACATTCTTGTATATATGCAGTGGCCAGTGAAAAATCTCAATGACGCTATCGTTTGTTCCAATGTATTACGCCGGAGTAGCTGTCCCTTGTCGTGTATCGTGAGTAATTGCACCGAAGGTATAGTCGCGACAGAGAGCACGTATAGAAAGCAGGAGTTCTGCAAGATATATGAGGGCAAGTCAAATGAATGAGCCAACAACGGGGTACTTTATTGCAAAGTAGTCTTCATGAGTATTTAGACATTTGTCCTATTGACTAACGAGTTGCGTGATCCCCGTCTTATAAAACTCCATGGGTTGTATCTGGTTCCCTTGAGCTGTTTTTTCGTTTGCCCCAAAATGTAGAAGTCGCAAGGTGACAGGTTTGAGCTGTATGGCGGATGTTGCAGCGTTTCCCACTTGAACTTTGCCAGTTTTGTATTAACCACCTAAGCGACGTGGGGACAGGCATTGTCGTGGAAGAAGATGACCCGATTCGTCAATTTTCTACGTTGTTCGTTCTTGATTGCGACACGCTGCCGTTCTGGCGTTTCGGAAACAATTGATAGCCTCTCAAGATTTAGCAAATTCTATCAGTAATGGACCCTGTCGATTGAAAAAAAAAGTCAAGAACACCTTTCCAGCGGAAATGATGGCCTTTACGTTCTTTGGACGTGGTAAATTCGAATGTTTCCACTGTAAGCTTTGCCGTCGTGTTTTAGGCTCGTAGTAGTGGCCCCAAGGTTCGTCCCCGATCACAGTTGCAAACAAGTCGTCATGTTCACTGTGATACCCGATCAGATGAGTCAAGGCAGCGCGAAACTTCTCCGTCTTCTCGCGATGGATAAAAATCTTGGGGATCCATTGCACACCAAAGAGCCGATAACCGAGAAACTCATGAATTATGGCGTCAACCGAACCGTGACTGATGTTCAGACGGTCTGCCAGTTCATCGATGCTTATCCTGCGTTCTTGTTTCAGCAGCTCATGAACCTTTGAAATTGTGTGGGGGGTGATTGCACGATGGTTTTGGCCCGGTCTTGGAATGTCTTTGCAACGTCCTTTGAACCGTTTGCTCCAACGATTCACAGTGGTCAATGAAATGCAGTGTTCAACGTACACGGCAGTCATATGGTGATTAATTTCTGTTTTGGAAACACCTTCAGCTGTCAAAAACTTCGCGACACCGAGCTGTTCAGCTTTTGAAGTGTCCATTATGTGACACAACCATATTCAACCCAGTGTATGAGAGCATTAAAGAACATTTATCTTCACACCTGCGTGTCACTTTTGTAAATGAGACATGCCGTTCTCCTACGCGCATGCCTCGCAGATAATGAACCGAACCATTATTGCGCGGTTAGGGTAGGCTCACTTTCATTTGACTCGCCTTCGTACATTAGAAATGCAAAGATACAATGGGATATGCAAATGCGAAAATACGGCTTGATAAAGGACAAAAAAGTGTCACTGGAAACAAAGTTCACTGCATGTATACACAAAACCTCGCAACAAGATATTTAAGTATACGTATAAGTCTCCAATGAGTCTATGTATGTAAGAAGAAGTAACTGTATATAATGCGTCAAACAAGGCAAATAAACATGTTGCACAATCATAGATTCACAGAATCCTAGATTCCGCCCCCAGTCCATCCACTCCCCCCGATGTATTGCGCGCGACGGAAGGCGGCACGCTTGCTCCCCGCTTTTCTCCTTTGCGCACACAAGTCTGAGCCACCATCGTCGGCTCACCCATTCCACCTCCCCTCCTACGCTTTCACTCGCACATACAGCATGCAGCGCGTGGTCACGATGTTATCACCCTTGGACTTTATACGAAACATCAGGGCGATGGCAGGAATGCGCCTGGAGTGTCCATATAATTGCTTTCGCAATAATATAATAAACGTATCCGGCAACTGAAGCGTCCCGTCGCCCATTACTTTCCGCAAAAGAAATATCAAAATCGAACTTTCACCATGCGACAATTCGCTGCGCCGCAACAATGTATTTTTTTCTGTGAGGCGGAGGCACCGAAATGGAAAAAAAAAAACGCATAGGAAAGTATGTTGGCCAGAATCTAATGCCTACTTCGGGCACCTAATGGGGCTACGGAAGGAATACCGAAGAAAACATGAGACGCTTGGTCCACTGAGAACCATACGCATACTGCTCAGTATCCTACAGCGGCGAAACAAGACTTTCCGGAAAGGTTCCGCTCAAGGAATGCGGTGCAATCCTTCGAGTCCCCACAATGATGGCGGCGAGCGACCATTGTTTTTTTTTTTCTCGTCTGCTAGGCAGAAAGCGTCCAAAACTCTGTCCGGTGAAAATCCACTCGGCCAGAGCAAACCGAACGCGCACCGAAGTGCACCGCATGGTGGTCGGGGCCATACGAGAAAAACGTATGCGCTCTGGCTGGCTCTGGCAGCCCGCGGGTAGGGTAGCGAGAACAAAAAAGAATTGAAGAGGCTCAATCTGTCCTCGCGAATAAAAGTCAAAGTAGAAAAAATAAATAAGAACGTAGTTACTTTGGCTGGCTTTAGTGTCTTGACATGGATATTCTGGCGTAGGTTAAAAAAAATGTTGATATTTTTTTATGTGACATGATGGCACAAATGAACCACCCCAACGCTTCGTCTCATTGGACCTCGCTGCCTGCTTCGTCAACTCGTCTGCTAGTGTGTTGATTTGGCTTCTCTCGTTGTATGTTTCGATGTAAGACTTTATAAAAGTCAATATAGACCTTTGGCGTCAAATGTTTATAACAACATTAAACCCACAAAGTTCCGCAATTGAAAATCTAAAGCACAACTTTGGAAATGTCAATGCACCTTTCACATCAAGAGCTTATGAGATTTATACCCATAAAGTTCCGCAATTGATATCCATGCGCTCCATAGATTCCGTGGCCTCAGGGAAATGCGGCGGCGAGCCCGCTCACCATCAAAGCGCCCTTGAAACTTTGTGCTCGGATGGGACTGCTTGGCGTTATGTGACTCCCGGTGTATGGGCGTTGCCACGAAATCCAGCCCGAGTTTGCAATCTTCGCGGTTAAATGTCTTTTCGAGCGTCAAAAAGACATTCTAGACAAAATATAGAGTGATTTCCGGCGACGGGGGTCGCTTTGGTCGGCGGTGCATGGACAGCACGAAAAAATTTCGGGGGGGGGGGGGCTGAAGCCCCATAAGCCCCCCCCCCCCTGGCTACGCCCCTGCCTCCTACATAAAATAACCTCCTAACCAATACTATATAGCTTTCATTGATTACGAGAAAACGTTTGATTCAGTCAAAACCTCAGCAGTCATTGAGGCATTGCGGAATCAGGGTGTAGACGAGCCGTATGTAAAAATACTGAAAGATATCTATAGTGGCTCCACAGCCACCGTAGTCCTCCATAAAGAAAGCAACAAAATCCCAGTAAGGAAACGCGTCAGGCAGGCAGATGCGATCTCCAATGCTATTCACAGCGTGTTTACAGGAGGTATTCAGAGACCTGGATTGGGAAGAATTGGGGATAAGAGTTAATGGAGAATACCTTAGTAACTTGTGATTCGCTGATGATATTGCCTTGCTTAGTAACTCAGGGGACCAATTGCAATGCATGCTCACTGACTTGGAGGCAGAGCAGAAGGGTGGGTCTAAAAATTAATCTGCAGAAAACTAAAGTAATGTTTAACAGTCTCGGAAGAGAACAGCACTTTACGATAGGTAGCGAGGCACTGGAAGTGATAGGGGAATACATATGCTTAGGGTAGGTAGTTTCCGCGGATCCGGATCATGAGACTGAAATAATCAGAAGAATAAGAATAGACTGGGGTGCGTTTGGCAGGCATTCTCAGATAATGAACAGCAGGTTGCCATTATCCCCCAAGAGAAAAGTGTACAGCAGCTGTGTCTTACCAGTACTCACGTACGGGGCAGAAACCTGGTGGCTTACGAAAAGGGTTCTACTTAAATTGAGGACGACGCAACGAGCTATGGAAAGAAGAATGATGGGTGTAACGTTAAGGGATAAGAAAAGAGCAGATTGGGAAAGGGAACAAACGCGAGTTAATGGCATCTTAGTTGAAATCAAGAAAAAGAAATGGGCATGGGAAGGACATGTAATGAGGAGCGAAGATAAGCGATGGTCATTAAGGGTTACGGACTGGATTCCAAGGGAAGGGAAGCGTAGCAGGGGGCGGCAGAAAGTTAGGTTGGCGGATGACATTAAGAAGTTTGCAGGGACAACATGGTTTCAATTAGTACATGACCGGGGTAGTTGGAGAAGCATGGGAGAGGCCTTTGCCCTACAGTGGGCGTAACCAGGTGGATGATGATGATGATGGTGATGATGATGATGATGATGAAGAAGAAGAAGAAGAAGAAGAAGAAGATAACGCAAATGAAGCATTAAAGTGGTCAAAAATTTCAAAAAAATTAAAGAAATCAAATCAGTAACACCATGTTACTACATAAGCAAGATGTTTCTAATGCACCTTCTGCAGATTTGCTTTGTGTCTGTTTTCACACATTGGTCACTTCATGATTCGGGGAGCTGGCTTAGACAGTTCCGCAGGCTGATGCACCCACAGAGAATGAAGCTTGTTCCTAATGTTGCTTGAGCTCAGCTTTGGCACCTGTAATTAGAAGGTAAGACAAGATATTAACAAATACATGTTACAGCGAAATTTCGTTATAACGAAACGTGACATAACTAATTGTTGGATGTGACAAGGTCAAATCCCCCTTGAAATCTCCGCAGATATCTACGTTTTATAACCTTGTATCAACGAGGTAAATTTATCCCGCTAGTAGATTTGCCGAACTTGATTTGTTTCCGAAATACAAACTTGATTTGTCTCCGAAACAAGAAACGCCAGACCTTTGCAGGCTCAATCGCATTCGGCGGGGTTCGGCATACATTCGTTGCCAACACTTTTGGGTATTTGTGTTGAATGCGCCGTCGAACACTGTTCCTTCTCACCACTGCGTGTAGCTACGCGGAAGCATGCAGAAGCTCATTTTCGCCATCGAAATTTCTCTCACTGCGGCACTGCGCAGGTGATTGCAGCTAGGCGTGGCCTTAGAGATTGCACCGGTGAAATCTCAGAGACCACGCCTCCCTCTGTGGCACGTGCTGCACGAACGGGAGAAACATTGTCGGCGTTGTTGTGATTGACCTGTCTAGTGTGCGAAACATTCAGGCGTACGTACCCGTGATAAGAGGATTTGTCTCGTCCCAGAAAAGGCTGTTGTATAAGCCTGGACATCGACCTGTCAAGTGTGAGAAACGTTCAGGCGTGCATTCCCATGATGAGATAATTGCCCTCTTCCCCGAAAAAGCGTTACCCCTTTACGCCCTGAGCAGACACAAAAGGAAGGATGAAGAGAAGAAAACCCGAAGGGCAGGAGCTCCTCGACTGCAGAACCTGACGAACGCATTGATACTTCCACAGGCTCCCCAAGTTTTCCAAGAAGACATCGACATACCACAAGACCGCAAGGGGTTAAAACGCCGTCTTGGCCCCCGTGTTAGGCATGTTATGATCCGCCTGTCAAGTGGGAAAAACGTTCAAGCGGGCGTTCCCATGTCAACATGATTGCCCTCTTCCCCGAAAAAGCGTCACCCGTTTATTTTCTGAGCAGACACAAGGGAAGGACAGGGAGAAGAAAACCCGGAGGGTAGGAGCTCGTCGACGGCAGAACCTGACGAACGCATTGATACTTCCATAGGCTCGATACCCAAGTTTTCCAAGAAGACATCGACGACCACAAGACCGCAAGGGGTTATTTAAGGCCGTCCTGGCCCTCGTGCTAATCAGAACCGCTCGAGTTTTGGATAGAGTCACAACCATGTGTACCAATGAAGTGAATACATTCTTTTCTACTTTTTTTTCATCATCGCGATGCCCGCCTTTGTCGTCGTTTCCTGATTCTTGCGGTAAAGGCCCACCTCACCCGGTCGAGATTGTATCAGCGTGCAACCTATTCAACTGCGTCGCCATCTCGCGATGGAAGCCAACTGAAAGCGGAAACGAAAGACATTAAACTGAAAAAGAAGGCAGCTATCGTAAACGCAATCGTGTCAGATGCTAAGTTGTGTGACGCCGAAATTTCTTTTGCTGTTCTATTGGCCGCAAGGCTGTCTTCTATGCAAGTTCAAATTTGTGCACTTCATTACGCATGTACTGCAGTGAAGGGCAGTAATGAATATAATGAAGTAATTTCGGCTCTCCCTGCAACGTCGTTATAAAGATATTTGATAGCTTATGACTGATAAGAGTTCCCCCTCATTTGTACGGAAGCTTTGTTTGCAAACAGTATGTGTTAGAAATTCGACCCAGGCATCGTGCGTGTGCAGACGGAATAATGCCATCGCTGCGATTCAGCCTTATGTCAGATAGGAAGCACCCGGGATACTGATGTGAAATCCAGATTCTTGGCGATAACCAAAGCCTTACACAAGAAGGCCAATGGAGGCTGCCAAGTCCTCCACAAGTACATCGCAAGCGTCATTTTTCGTTTTCACATCATACACGTGCTGCTTCAAGCACTCTTCGAAAATGCATCTTTTGTTCAGGTAAACGCAGTCACAGTTCACGCACAGCATACTTATACCACGCCGAAAAACCGTTTTACAGCATGTCTTTCACATATGCCACTTCATGCTACAACGTGCAGGCAGCTACATATAGCGTCGCATTGACTTGATAGGTTGTCAGAAACCTCCATATCGCGCTCCGCCATTAATATCTTTGTGCCATAATAACGGGTCGTGCGTAGTTTAGGATGTTCTCTCGGGCCTGTAGTAGTGCGTGCTCGGTTCATTATGCGTTGGTGGTGCGTCACGCATTCGTACTGGCGACGTAGCCTCGATGGGTCATCCTCAACCGACGACTCTCACTTCCCGCGTTTGGCACTGTGTAATGGTGCACTCAGCAAACTGAAACTTCATGGCTTATTGTTATCAGCTGCTTTGCTGTGTTGCATTTACCCTTGTGTGCTCATAAAGCAGCGGACTTGTAGCTCGGCCTAGCTGAACGACTTTAGTGCGAAAGTGGAATTGCTTCATTGGCTATTAGCATTCCACGTGACTATTGCCGCGACAGTTTCTTTGTGCCCTTTATGTGTCTCGCTTTACCGCTCCGCACGCCCAGTGTTTTCTGTTTTCGAGCGCTCTGGTTGACTCAGCATGGCCGCAGATGGTTTTATTTTGTTCGTGAATGTTGCGTACGTCGATTATCTTCATCGAGAACAGAGGCAATGGTGCGCGCCGGTACTCTGGAGCCATTTTTGATGCGCACGAATAGTGTCCGGCCGATAACCGTTCAAAATTATTGTTGACGGCTACAAAATCAGCTACGAAGCTCTTGGCAATTCCCACCAGTGCACATAGAAAGCATCTTAATAACGTAAAGGTTTGAAGCAGCGATATGTCTTGTCCATTGCACAAGTCCACGTTTAGTCTCAATTTAAATGAGTGTACTGTTACCGGCAAGCTAAATCTACCGCTAAGTAGGTTGAGCTTACCATTGAAGCGAGGATGCCAGGAGAAGGTGAATAGGTCATTGGGTCCACGATAATGAAGTTGGACTTTAGAAAATACACTGATGGAACGTCCTATTGTGTGTACAATTATGTTGTTTGCGCCTTTAAATAAATAAATTGATAGGTGTGTCCTGTATGTGCGGCATACGTATTTTTGTATCTTCATTAGCGGAAAGGTTTGGATCGAATGAGTTTTGTAACTCCAGAACCATTCGTTGAGATAGAAGTATTTTTTAGGAGCGAGTAGGTGCCCTGAGTGATCGGAGGCAGCCATCTTTTATTCCTTTCGGAACGTGGAAACCTGCGGCTATTCAGATGAACATTCAGTTTTGTTCGGCATATTAATGCATTTTGAATATTAATGACGTGTAAGTATATTAATGCTTACACGTCAGTTCGATGCGGTCAGATTTTGCGGTTTTGTGACGTCGCGTTACAGGCAGGTGAAGTGGGTGTAGCCCGAAAGCTTTTGCCCAATAGCCGAGGGCTACCGGCGAAAAGACGTCGAATCAGAAATAAGTACTTTTTTTTGTTCCGTCAAATCATGAATAGTCAGTGTGTACACGTCATATCAGATGGGGAGCTATCGCGGTTTTCGTGACGTCGCGTGACTACAGGTGAAGTGGGGCTGCAGGTCCAAAAAAGTTTTCGACCAATCGCGAAGGGCTGATTGCAGAATTGGAATAGAAAAGTTTGGAATAGTTTTACGTTATATATAGCGCCCATAAACTACGCATAAACCGCTATTATGGCACATAGAGCATAATGGCGGAGCGGTCATATGCGTGACATGGAGGTTCCTTCCTCCATGATGCGCGAGCACGTACTGGCACGTGGTTATGGATTAGATTACCTCAGTGACTTTCAGCTCATTTAGCCTTATGAGTGGCAGATGTCACGGCACTCTTCGCTGGCCAACCTGGCGCTAACCAATATTCATCTTCGCCATGGCCTCAGAGATCGTGCGGCGCGGGTCAACCTAGAGTAGCTTTAACGGAATGTAGCAGATATGAGCAATTGTAGCAGCAATCCCACCATTGCGTGTGTTGTCATTCTACAGGGCATTTTTTAACTGAACCAAATTTTTAAATATTGTCTTTGGCAGGTAGCACAATCCTAACGCTTGTACTAAAATACTCGATGAGGCGGCCCATTATTTTTACGAAAAATCAAAATGCTTAATTGAATCATTGACATAATTACGCTAATTTACTTATTAATTCAGGGTGTATACCAAGTTGACATCTCTAAATTCCCTGAGTTTTCCAGGTTCTCCCTGGGTATCTTTGCAGAATTCCCTGACTGACAGAACTTTGTTCAATGTCAAGACGGGCGGGCACTATGTCGCCTGATGCTTTCAATTTGTAGTAAGCATGTTAAAAATAAAAAGAACGGCTTAATCCAGTCTGAATATCAAGGAGCGGTGTTTATTTTATTCGAAAAGAAAACAGAAGGGAGGGGTTAGTAATATGCACAGCGAATAAAATATCTTGGAAAAAAATGGTAAAACCCATTGCAATTAAATCGAGTCTAACTTTCTCAAATACGAATAAAATGGATATGCATGCACAAACCATTATTTTCGAACATTAGCTATTTCAAACAACTAAGAGCAAGCTCATTGGTATAAGGTGCGAACCTTGTCACTAGTGAGATTCTCTCTCAGCAGCTGGTAAGTAAACCTCAACGTCCTGACACATACTGAAGCAAGACAGCAAGGCGGGCGAGTTGATTCATCGTACAAGGGCGCCCGTGCCGTGTTGTCGTGTTTCTTCCTTTTGTGCCGTGTCCCTTTGCGCTGCTACAAAGAGAACGATGTGCCCTGACATAAGGCCTCAGTGTTGTGTTTCGCTGCTCTAAAGAATGTACTTGGGTTTGAACAGAGGCTCACCTGCATCTCGGCCGGAAAGCGCTTTTCGAGCTCACAGGAGCCACGCGTTCGCCTCGCGGCCAGCATCCCGTCGGTCAGCTGTGCAGTCAACGTCCCGTTTTCTGGGCGGCCGCGGAAATGTGAGAAAAATCGGGCAGTTCGCAAAAATGAATGCATGTCTTTCACTGCCCTTAAGAGCTCAAGTCGCCACAGGCACATCCTAAACAGCTCCAAGGGCCTGCCAATACACTTACTAGACATATCGGTGCTCGTATGGGGGGTGCAAGCGTGTATAGTTAAGGAGTAATACTGTGAGCCGTGACGATTGCCCCTTCCCACGCTTATGCTTCACCGCAATACTTTTGCGTATGCTTCACCGCGTAATATTTTTGTATAGAGGCGAACATGACTTTCGGGAACCGGCTTATGCAACGCGCCGTGCTTTCCAAGCTTCGACGCCAATCGCGAGGACCACAAAGGCGGAGTCGGTGCTGACAGCAGCGAATTCTTTTAATGAAAAATACGGCACAGAATGGCAAGAAGCTTATTAGCGAATGTCAAAGTAGGTAGGCCTAGCGTTGCGACGTTAGTGCCTGCGGCGGTGGCGGCTTTGGTCAGTACATCCTCTATGCACTGCATTGATTAATACCGTCTCGGACCTGTGATCACGGCAAAAAGTTGGAAAAATCTGACGACGAAAGGTTCTTGCATCTGGAATTTCAGACGTTCCTATACATTGACTCTATGTGGTACGTGGTGGTGCTACGAAGCCGTCCGCATTATCGGGCGTCCGGAAAGTCGGTCGTTGACTGCACATTGGCAACTTCTCCAGCTGACGACACGGCGTCAAAGACGATTCGTTACGATTCCTCTGTGTGACTCGAGCCAGCATTACCGCGACTTTCGTTCCCTTTCAATAAGGTGGCAGCTAATTTTCTCTGATAGAAGCACAAATTCCCTGAGCTTTCCCTCAGTATTTCTAGACTTTCAAAATCCCTGGGAATTCCCGGTTTTCTCGGTTGGTAGACACCCTGTTGATTACTTTACTTAACATATTTCAATCTACAAATTGTAGATAGTCAGTATGTAAGGCATATCGACTTGGAACGAATTCTGAAGATGCACTGGTTTCAAGATATGCGCTGTCAAACTTGCGGTAACAATGCACGGTTGTTCAAGGACTTAATCTTCAAGGAAACGCTGTTTCATGCCCTGAAGCACAAACTACTTGGAACGCCAATGCATTTCGTTGGATACTTTGAAATTTATCTCCAATTAGCTCGAAAGATTTAGAAGTACCACAGACAATTATTATAAGTTTGGTGCAGCGAGAAATAAAACATCATGCATATCGGAGCACATAATCCGCCATGCAACAAAAACGTGACTTCGGGTTAACATAAATGTTGCCTGATGAAATGCAGGCACTTGTAAACTACCTTTCCGCGTGTCTATGGCATTTCAAGAAATGACCTTTTCTGTCTTCCAAATAATTAGTTTTCCGATAACAATGGCCTATCCTTATAGGAACATCACAGGGAACAACAGCTCCCTCACACATCGTTCTGTTTACGAGCGCTTGAGGTTGCTGGTGCAGTGCTACAAGCCTCTGATTTCGCGCTTGACGCTACCTGCGAGTAGGCGCACACAGCTGAGTGTAATTATTCAGACGCCTCGCAGATGCTCGCCGGAACGTGTTCACCGTATGCCGCTCGACGCTGCCGTCTCCGACGTTTGCGTGCAACTGGCGCAGCGAGCATGCGCCGACCAGATTTGTGCCGGAGACCGTCGCGGCAACGCGGTATACAGAACGATGCATGGCGCTGTGCTTTGTAACAACCTTAAAATTGCACTTTCTGCTTACATCCCGCTAAGAGCTTTGGAGGAAATCGCTATAGGAGAGCAACATATCACCAGCTATGCCATGAAGCGCTGATAAAATAAAAGCAAGAAATGAAGCATCAATTAACGGCAGCGTGCAAACTGGCCCGGCGGGATTTCTTTAGCCAGCGAAACCAGCACAGACACAAGGGCCGTACAAAGGGGGCGAGCTGTATGTGCGTACGTGTGCACCTCTGCAAAATTCACAGACCAAGTAAATGCACGTCCATAAGATGATCGTGCAATTTCTATATGTGACGGCGAGACTGTACAGTTGTTTCATTCTGGCGTCATAGTACGAGTTTCTTTAATATTAGTAGATATGACCATAACAAAATCCGTCGGTTAATGATTCCTTTAAAGTACAACACGATTCCGTATCATGATTTATGTGAATCGGTGACTCTTCTAATGAAGGAATTAAATACGCAATGTTTCTGGCTTTATTTTTCATCACAATCGCAAGGTTTAAATAGACTGGCATGCGGATTCTGAAAACCTGTGCCTTACACGGGTGCTCGGCACAGTATAGCAAAGTCGCTAATTGTCAAAGTCATTCGCTCATGTTTACTAATTGAGCGCACTTAAAACAACTTGCATGACGGATATTTTTGTCAGCAGAGGTTGGATTGCTCAAAAGCTGCAAGCATAACCCTGAACAAAGAAATAGTCGCGCTGAACTCCTCTGGGACTTGGTGCCAATTATCTCCACGCAGCGCACTGTCATTATGAATGTTGTGGATCCTGATCCTACCAGTAATAGCGCCACCGATGTGGCCACACGAACTGCTGCGGACGGCGGCGCAAGGTGAATCGTGACGCAAGAAAACTACTGCAGGTGGCGGCGGCAGGCGCACGAATGGCGTTCCGATCATTATAAGCCGTTATCACTCGTTAGCGCCTTATCCATCCGCGTCGAACCATTTAAATCGCGATGCACACTCTGGCAGCGGCTGCGTATCGCGCGGGCCTTTCCTCGAAAGCGGCCTGCGATTGAAGCGAGGCGCACGGGCCCCAATCGTGAAAGCGAGCTGCGATGGCGGCGAGTCGAGCTTCGTAAGCGTTGCGTCCTCGCCGCTTAGCTTGCGTGCAAGCGAGAGCCAGCACGAATGTGAATTCGCCCGCTGCTGCGGGCCCTATCGTGAAAGCGATCGTCTAATTGGACGGGCGGACGGTTTTCTCGTTGGGTAAGCTGTTAAGAATGGCGAGCTGCAATGCAGGATTGTCACCCAATTACGACTGGGGAACAAGACGCGCATCCCCCACTCTCCGTCGCTTCAGCTAGGATGCGTTCGATGAAGCGGACTTTGTGCTGAAAACCGCCGCCATCCTCTAGCCCCATCGCCGTTGTGACGGAATGAGTTTGGCGGGCGAACTATTGTACCCGAACTCCCCAGCGCAGACCTGATCTGCTACGCGTGCGCGAGCTGCCGCGGGAAAGCCGTTTTTTGTTGCTTCCCACGCGCCGACCGGGACGCAGGACAACGAGCTACCCACCATGGCTCCGAGCTACCCGGAACGGCTCCCCTCTGACGTCGGCTCCGGACATCGGAATGTGTGTGCCTTTGTGTGCGTAAACCGTCCTGCGGGGCGGCGGCGAGTTTACAATGAGTAAACGAACGTTCTTGTCACCTTGTATCGCGGGCGGACCGAGTGTTTAAAAACTGCTGTGGTGCGAATGCTCGGGACACTTCTCTTGAGCAGTCATGTTGGACTGACACTCTTTTCTTAAGCAGTCATGTTAGACTGATACACTTTTCTCAAGCAGTCATGTTAGACTGATTTAAATACTGTAAATAAACCCGTATTCCTCGTTCTCGATGAGAAGCAGTTCTTCCCTTCATCAACGTCCTCAGCGTGGATAAGTTGGACGACGGCATGGGCCAGCTACCTTCGAATTCATGCCGGACTCCAATCTTGACAACGGATCACGAGCGATGGGATTGAGCCCCCAATCCTGACAAAGCATAGAAATGCTCGCTCAGATAGATAGATAGACAGATAGATAGATAGATAGATAGATAGATAGATAGATAGATAGATAGATAGATAGATAGATAGATAGATAGATAGATAGATAGATAGATAGATAGATAGATAGATAGATAGATAGATAGATAGATAGATAGATAGATAGATAGATAGATAGATAGATAGATAGATAGATAGATAGATAGATAGATAGATAGATAGATAGATAGATAGATAGATAGATAGATCCTCTCAGACTCAAGCGATCCTAATTTAGAAATGCAACTAAACGTTCGTCAGCTCGGTGCAGCCACATGTTACGATGGGGCGCGTTACACGTTCCCTTCACGCGGTATCTTTGGTATAAAAGTTCTACTCGGGTATGCATGGCAAGCCTGTAATCATAGACAAAATTACCGGATGTCTTATAATAGCGTAAATTGCCTATGGCATATGACACTAATTTACTTATTCTATTGGATTAGCCGAAGAGGCGGACAGTACTTACACTGAAAATCATAATGGATAATTGACTCATTAACAAAAATTCCATAATCACCTTTCTAACTAATTACTTTAGTGCATATATTGCAATACACAGACTGAAGCGATTGATTTCACAAGGCACATACACTCCGAGCAAATTTTGAAGCTAGCAGCAGTTCTGGGATACGCGCTGTCATACTTGCAGTAAAATTGAACTATTGTACCGCTTACGTTTTTAACAAAACATATTTTATATATGGAAGAAAAATAATTACGACCACCAATGCATTTCGTCGCAAACGTAGGGAACGCATATCTCTACATTGACGTCATCCTCAGAGCTCGCTTAAAGTGGACACGGCATTCAAAGTGACCGACCGAGCGTTCTGTTTCGGTCCTGAGGCGGCCGCCAGCTCTCCCGCCGGGTCCCCCTAGCGTCCGTTCCTCTTGGGTCGTGCGTTGAGGAGGAGCCCGCAATGGAGGGGCAGCGCCACGTCCTGCGCGTGTTGGATCGAGGCCTCCGAGGCTGTGGGAATAAAGACTTCGTACCTTTACGCCAAGTCACACCCTGTAATCTTTATTCAAAGCGAAAAAAAGGAATTAAATTATGGGGTTTTACGTACAAAAGCCACGGTCAGATTACGAGGTATACGCCGTAGCGAGGTACTCCGGGAATTTTCGACCACCTTGGATTTTTTAACGTGCACCTAAATCTAAGTACACGGGTGTTTTCGCCCCCATCGAAATGTGGCCGCCGTGATTCGATCGCGTGACCTCGTGCTTAGCAGCCCAACACCATAGCCCCTAAGCAACCACGGCGGGTGGCATTCAAAGACATCGCCTAGAACTTGTAAATTGCGACATGTCCCGTAAGGTTTACATGGTAATTAAAAAATTTTCTTTCTTTCTTTCGCTTCGATCAGAACTAAGGAATTTATTATCATTGTGACAGTGTAAAATTTCACTGTCAGCGATTTTACTTGAAAACCAAGTTTCTGTCAGTACAACCACATCTACAGCGCAATCATCAATGATAGAAGACAAATCATCTCTTTCGTGAATGGCACGTCTAATGTTCGTAAGGACAAAAGACACGTTGCCCACGGTGGGCACGCCCCTCTTGTCCTGCCTTGACGCGGAAGCAATTGACGAGAACGATCTGCAACCTGGGAAATTTTGCACACAGTATCGGTTTGCGATGAGTACATGAAGCATTTTTTGTTGATGAACCTCCTATTGTGTCGCAAGGAAAAGGGCTCTCCGCTTGCCTTGCCATACTCGAAGTTTCTTTTGGCAATTACGTGTTGCCTTGCAGAAGTCTGCAGAAATGCTTGCATCTGATCCTCTAAGGTTGTCCCTACTAGAAAATATAGCATCTTTTGTTTGAAAGCTTGTAAATTTTACAATTATTGGTCGACATTTAGCAGCTACGTATGCTCCTAATCTATGGGCTCGAGATATACTGTCAGATGATAACTGCATTCAAGAGCTTTAACTTTTTCTTCCGATTGAGCCCAGGATTCACTTGTCATGACGAGTCAGCGAGACCGTAAGAGATTAGGTTCTGCCTGCGTGCGCGGTCTTCGGTATCGTCTACGTCCTGCTCCGAAGTTCGCCACCTTCTTCGCGAACTGTGTCCGCAACTACAAGTTGCGGGTCATTAGTTTGGCACTCATCTAAGTTGTTTACGTGGTCCTCTACGATGGCAAGTCTAGCGTTAACGTCAAACATTATGCTTAGTTCATCATGACGAGAGTCAACATGTGCAACAATAGTTTTAGCAACAACTGGTAACTCCGGTGGTAAATTCAGGTAATCAGGTCCAGGGTTTTCTTCTATGTCCGCACACAATATTAGCAGTTTGATAACATTGAAACAAACAGAAGTAATGGTGTAATAACACTGGGGCATGGCGGGAGCAGCAAAAACACATTGTTCGATTTTTTTACAATAATAAAAAGTTTCACCAACCTGCACCAAGAAAAGGAACGGTTTATGGCTGGCTGCATCCCTGCTGCTCCAACATGCCCACTGGGAGGTTCAGCTAGCAGCTGGCGTTTTATATAGTCGGGTAAGTGTGATGACACTGACGGTAGTGAAGCATCAATATGAGGAAGCAGAACTCGTGCGTAGATGAACATTTCCGGTATCACGCATCGAGCATTAGACGCCAAAGCAGGACATTATGCCTGACAATGCATCATATATGGATGACGCCATTCCAGTTCCGTGAAGTTGGTCCGGCGAGGCAGTTGCGTTGTGCAAAGCTGAAAGCGTCACAGCAAGTCGGCTGGTCACCGCCGGGCAGCTGATCCGCCCCGATGCGAGTGCAGTGAAGTGCACCAAGAAAAGGAACGGCTTTATGGCATCCCTGCTGCTCCAGTATGCCCACTTCCATGTTTTTTGTCTATTAAATAGGCAAAAAGCATGGAAGCATTGATATAATTTATTTCGGGCACAATATTTGGGAAATACGACTTTATTCCTTTATGAAAAAATACATATTTTTCTTGTATTAAAGGGCCCCTGAAACGGTTCGGACAAATTTTGTAGGCGCATAGGGTACAGCTTAAGTCGAACATTCGCACCACAATTTAAGTGAAGCGTTACGTATTAATGGAGTTACAAGCGATTAGAAGTTACCCTCCTCCCTAGCCATGCCTTTCCTCCTCAACTCGCTCGCCGAGCGAGCGGCGCTAAGCTCCGCCTTCACTGGTCCTGCGTCACTATGCGACGTCACATCGTCTACTTCCGGTTGTTGGAGCACGCCTCCTCCCGCGCGAGACCTCTCCGCTGGCCGCTTGGCCGTCGACCGAGAGCCATCGAAGCAGCGTGCGTTGCGAGCATTCTGTCGTAGCGCCGAAGGTGGCCGGTATTCCGGTAACCACAGGCAAGCTGGTCATTTCGGCAAATGACTGGAGGCATAAACTCAAGCTGATGAAGGAACTTCAGAGTAGGCGTACGTGAGCAGGCTGATTGGTCTGCACTGTCCAGACACTTGTTGGCGCAGCGCTTAACCAGTTAAACGAAGCGCTAATATTGCTCTAACCAAGTGTAAAACATTTTAAACATTTATAAGAACAACGTGTTGATGATTACACTCCTGCGAAAAATACACACCAGCAGCAAAGAAGAATGCACTTCGTTGCTGCTACTGTGTATGGTTGAGCTCTGTGCCACCAGGTGGCTGCACCGTGCAGACCATTCACATTTACCTTTCTGCTCATCTCATGGCTCATCCCGGCGCAGTCAAGCGACCAGACCCTGTCCCCTTGCGCTTGTGTTTGCCCTAATACCGGACTTGCGAAACGCTATTGCGTTAGTAATCTTCCGCTGTAAAGTGACGGCCACAAACGCGCAAATCCTGGCGCCTATCGGATAGCCGCAGTCCGATGCGCAGCAGCCAGTTCGCTCGTATGCTGCCATGCAGAGAGACACGATTTCGCAACTTCACATCTTCCCAGTCGCTACGTCTGCAGCCCACAGCGCAACAAGGGTGATTCATCGTGCTCACGAAAAGACTGATCGACACTGACGGCGGAGCTCTCGTCAAAGACTGCGCACGTTGTAACACAAGCAGACGACACTTGCTGTGTGCCGGAAGTGCTCAAGTGTACTAAAAAACTATTCTTGTGTATTCTCTTTAAGTTATTTTCTTTTTACAAAAACAAAGTAACTAACATTCCAACTATTACGAGCATCATTTGTTCACCATAAAGTTGGAAAAATTATCGACCGCGCGCCCTGGTCAGCCAATCAGATATCTCGCCCATGTGACGTCATATGGGTTATTTGCATCATATGGGTAGGGGCGGCTTAAAATTCCGCCGAGCAGTGCGCTGCGATCGAGAGCGATGTGCATTTTTAAAACCTTATAATAAATTACACGCTTTACGCAGAACACTTAGATGTGTCAATTAATGATCAGAAGGACCTACTCTAACGACTCAGTACGTTTGCAGAAAATCGCCAAAATCGTTTCAGGGTCCCTTTAACAGCGCATAGCGTTTAAGAATTCGTTTCCAGCATCTTTGGCAATGGCAATGCAGTTATTACCCACGTATTTTATCCGTTGACAAACTTTACAAGGAGGAGGCCGAGCTGCAACGTGAGCCCCCCAGCCCCGAACGAAACTTCTGCTGGCTACACCACTGTACAGAGGTACCAACTCTCCCGTACGCATTTCGCGGACCATGGATGGCTGCAATTAGGAATTAAATTTTGTCTGTTAGATCACGGAAAACGTGAGAAACAGTCGCTAACTATGTGTAAAAAAAAGAAAACATTTATCTGTGAAATTGCATGTCTTAACGTTTGATTAGACACCAAGGCAAGCTCACAGTATGCCTTTAAGAGCGCGTCGCGCAAATGTGACATGTCCATGCAGAGGACATTTCGCGGTAACAATTATCAGAAATGAGGTGCTTTCACGTGTTACTCTTTTTTTTTTTTTTGCGAAAAGCAGGCATCGACGAGGCTGGATCCGCTTTCCGAGTCAAAGAAGCGACGCCGCGCACTCCAAGGGTCAACCAGGGTCGTTGGTCAACGCATCGAAACCACAAAATTGAGATCTTGCTGTGCGAGTGTTCCAAATTAAAAAAAAAAAGAACGCCGTGGTTGCTCAGTGGCTATGGTGTTGGGCTGCTGAGCATGAGGTCGCGGGATCGAATCCCGGCCACAGCGGCCGCATTTCGATGGAGGCAAAAACACCGCTGTACTTAGGTTTAGGTGCAACCAGGAAACATGCGCCACGTGGAAGGGCGGAAAGCTGCGTGAATATCTCGCCGAATACAGACCGGAAGACATCTTCAATGCAGATGAGACTGCACTCTTCTATCGGCTTCTACCAGAGAAGACCCTGACATTCAAGGACGACGACTGTGCTGGGGGCAAACGCAGCAAGGAGAGAGTTTCGGTGCTGATCGCGGCAAACATGACTGGCACGGAACGATGTCGGTTACTTGTGATCGGGAAAGCCGCGAAGCCGAGATGTTTTAAAGGCGTGAAGACGCTGCCTGTGGACTATGAGGCGAAAAAAAAGCGTGGATGACGGCCGAAATCTTCAAGAGCTGGATAAGCAAATTGGACCGCAAGTTTGCTGCTTCGAACCGCAAGGTGTTGTTCCTTGTCGATCACTGCAGTGCTCACGTGAATGTGCCAGCCTTGAGTGCAATACGCCTCGCATTTTTGCCTGCAAACACAACGGCCGGTTTGCAGCCAATGGACCAAGGCATCATCGAGAATGTTAAAGTCCTGTACAGGCGGCGCCTCCTCGAGCGCATGATTTTGTGTATGGATAGCTCCACAAAGTACGAGGTGAGCCTGCTTAGTGCCATCCACATGTTGGCGCGAGCATGGGATCGTGTGAAGCAAGAAACAATCGCAAACTGCTTCAGGGCTTGCGGTTTTGTGGCAGCTTCTTCGGAGGATGCCTCTGAAATTTCAGCGCAGGAAGCGTCAACAAGCGAGCTTGACGGCACTGATTTTGGTGATGCTCTCGGGGACGTCAATTTTGAAGATGACGTCGCCGTAGACAAGGCGGTCGAAACGGGCGGTGCGCTGACGGATAGCGAAATTGTAGAGATTATTCGGCCCCAGGAAAGCGACTATGACGTTGAAGGCGAGCCGCAACCTAAGGCGGCCGATGTAGCTGCGGGCCTTGCTCTCGTGGAGCGCTTCTTTGCCGCTGAAGGTAACGCGGAAGAAGCGTTCCGCCACATCTACAGCCTGTAGAAATTGCTTTCAGCAGCGCGATTCGGCAAGATGACCGACTATTTTTCTTAGAGAAAATACTCGATTTCGCCGCAAATAAAGTGCTGTTTTTTTGTGTGTTGTGCTTAATTGGAAGCTCGTTTAATTCGAAGTTTTTTGCGGTCCCCGTGAACTTCTTCGTATTAACGGGAGTCGACTGTACTTGCGAAATCTCTCGCTCTTTCGAAAGGCTGCGTCGGCTGTCACGATTGATGAACATCTTCAAGCACTCCTAAGCAGATCTGCTGCAGTTCTAGCTAAGATGTTTGTGGCCTCCTGCGAGTATAATAAAGTTTTTCATCCATCCATCCATCCTGCGAGTATGCTTCATTATATCTTATATTGACGTACCGCTTCCGAAGCGTTATGACGTAGGTTTGCACTTACCATTTTGCAACACAAGACTACAGCCAGGAAGCAGCAACCTTTCCTACCACAATTAAGTTTGTGTTCTCAAAGTCCTAAAACACGCATTTCAATGAGCACATAAACGAGCAATGCATAATAAAGCCTTCAATAAAATTTGATTGTCCAGCCACTAGAAGTATAACTGCCTATGTCTTGTATTAATAGTGCCTTATTTTTCCTATTCTCAAGTTTCATAAAGCACGTAACCCTACAGCGCCAGCCTAACTCACTTAACAAACCCAGGTCCAAACGGTCAAAACATGTTCTTTCAACGTTTATGATGCTGTCGCTTTCTGCTGAGCGCTTCGACGCCACACCGCGACACAAACATCGTCCCAGCACGCTCTCGCCACTTTGAGCAACATAACAAAGGCAGAGAGCTTTGCGTTGCAATGTCCCACTGCAGGTTATAGCAATTACGCTGGGAATGAAACCAAAACTGCCAAAAAATACTTGTAGGCTAGTTCGCCAGTCAACAGGACGCCAATCCGAAACCTGTACTATAGTGCCTAGAATATACCGGCTAGTGTGCCGTGCACCAGCTCTTTTCAATGGACGAGCGTGGCGCCGCCTGCAATGAATGCCCACGATGGCCGGCAGAGGTCGCTGCCACACGGGTGGGTGCAGACTGCGCGTGTCGTCTGCTTCGCATATCAGTTTCGCAGTTGTTGCGTCGGTTTATGTATTTGCTTTTCAGTGTTATTACAGCGTTGCGTGTTTGTGCTTGGTGTTGTCAAAGAGTGAGTGCGTGGCTGTTATGTTCGTGTGCCTGTCATTGCGAGAACTATGCGGCGGCGGTGAAAAAATGCCGAAGCTGAGACAGTGCAATGTGAGGACCTGCTTTGTGCCGTTGTGTGGAAGTGGTTACCGCTCGAACAAAGGGCGTGTATCCTTGTTCACTCTACCATCTGATACGAAGCGGCAGCTGAATGGGCAAGAATGATCAGGAGAACGGACAGAAGGCCGGCACCAACTGCTGCGGTTTGTGAAAAACAGTTCGAAAACAGCTTAGTCGAGCGCGCGTTCTCTATCACCGTGAATGACGTTGTCCACGAGATTCCCCGCGATAAAACACGCCCACGGTGGAAGTATTCTTCCATCGTGACCACGCCTGTAACCCTAAGCTATACCCACGATATTTACTGAGTTTGCTAAGCATTCAGCTTACTTTTCCTGAGTACCAGGGAAAAAAGAAAGAAAAAACGAGCAGTAGTGCTTTGATCTACTATACTGCAGGTTATGTTGCACGATAGATTACTGCCCAAAATTCTTGACCACATTGTGCAGGCTTCCTTTGCGTAAGTAAAGCTGAAGCTAGTACAGACACTGCTTCATTATTGCACTTCCCATTTTGACAATGGAGGCCTTGCTTGTCTACCTTAGTCAGACGTCAACCGCTGTGAAGGCCGGGGAAGATGCTTTTACTGTGTTCTTCAGCAAAAACAAGTTACATGTAGCGAGTATAGCTGATTTTTCAGGTCAGCTGCAGACAGCTGGCCTTTCCTCAACCAGGGTGCCCAGAGCATGAAAAACCAGCTTTTGACAGCAGTTGCAAAGTTCTTTGTTTTCTTGAGGTTTCGTTTTTTTTTTTTTGTAAAAGGCATCAACAAAGAGAGGGAAGCGCAAAGGCAACGGCAGAAGCTCCTGAAACTGCGTCACTGCGCGATCTATTCATGTATGTGTGCATACATGAATCATGTATGTGTTGAGTTGGCACGGAAGCAGCATTTGGAGCACCATGGCTCATACAACGCACCTTTGCACTTCGCAGGCGATCTTCACGTTCTTGCTGCTGCTGTATCCGTGCACAGCGTATTCGGAGTATGACCCTTCGCAACCGCTACTACTATCAAGCAAGGCCACAATCTACCAGCAGACCGGCAACTATCTCCACATCGACCCACTACGACTACCGCGCCCAGCCTTCTGCGCACCATCATCGTCAACCATGTCGTCACATCGCAGTGGCAACTTAAGCGGCTGTCCGAGCGTCAGTCCGTTTAGTTGGCACGGAAGCAGCATTTGGAGCACCATGGCTCATACAACGCACCTTTGCACTTCGCAGGTCTGTAAAAACTTTCCGCTTTATGCTAAGAAAAGTGACGACCCATTTTTGCTATTGCTTCCGTGCCAACAAGTGCTCTGTGAAATTGTCGCAGATTGTTTTTCTATGGCGTTGCTGTTATTGTGCTCAGGTGACGTGGAAACTAATCCCGGTCCTACTACGCGTACTGAGGCATTACTCGAGCTGCAGAATTTGCCATCAAATCCTTCTGAGCAGACGGAAGTTCTTTTCCGGCTGTTAAAAGACCTTCAGGCTCGTTCTGTACAATCTGCTAAGGGTCAGGCCGAGTTGGTTAACGACGTCAAGGCCATTAAGGTTGGTCAAAAGAACATCGAGACCAAAATGGAATGTATCCAGAAAAGATTAGACAACCTTGAAGAAAAAACAAACGTTTTAGACAATCTCCATGATGAAATGACTGGCATTCAGGCGTCGACTCAAGCCCAAACAACTCGGCTTGACTCTTTACTAATGCGCGTTGACGAACTCGAGGACAGATCGCGACGCAACAACCTCATATTTCATGGCATCCGTGACTCTCGGGAATCGTGGGAACAGTCCGAATCACGCATAAGAGAAGCACTAACTGGTGTAATCGACAGCCTGCCTGACACGGCAATCGAACGTGCTCATCGCATTAGTCACTACACGCCTAATAAGTGTCGCCCAATTGTAGTTAAATTCACCAACACGAAAATAAAAGACAAAGTACTTTCTTTGCGCGCACAGCTGAAAGAAAAGGGTATTTCTACCTCCGAAGATTTTTCGCCCGCCACCCGTCACGTCCGTAAAAAACAAATTGAGTACGCTAAAGGCCAGCCCCAACCATGCCCTTTCCAGTTAAGGTACACCAAACTAATAATGAATAAAAAACAGTTCGTCTATGACCCGGCAACAGACACCGTCAACGAGCATGCGCCATATGAACCACGAGATAACGGTGGGCATGCAAATTCCCAGCACGTGCCCAGTTAGGAAAACGTGAGGGGATGTGGACGAGAATCACGAGAATCATGCATCGTATCTGTTTTCTTTACAAATATTCGAAGCGTCATGAATAAGCGCACTTCCTTAGAATCTGCCTTGGAGACTTGCAACGCCGACATCTTTGTGCTTACCGAAACGTGGCTACATTCACAGATTCAAGATAACGAAATTCTTCAAACCGCACAACATTTTTCACTGTATCGTTGTGACCGTACAATGCGTCAGGGAGGCGGCGTGCTCTTAGCCATTTCTAAAGATATCCCATCTCAGTGTATTCACGTCAATACTGACCTCGAAACAGTTTGGGCCATCATGGAAATAAATCACCAGAAGATAATCATTGGTGTTTGTTACCGCCCCCCAACTTATTCATCTAACTTCGTAAATGAGATGCATGATATCATTAATATTGTTACATCTCGTCATCCTACATTACCTTTATTTTTGCTTGGCGATTTTAATCTACCGAACATAATATGGAATACTGAACTGAAAAAAGAAAAAAGTCGCCTCAAACGCCTTGGCAGAGCATGCAGATGACTTGGACCACAGGATTGCTTGGGATAACGCGAAGATATTAGAAAAAGAAAGAAATTTGACGTCAAGACACCACTTGGAATCTCTCCTAATCCAAATGACAGATAACACCCTCAACCGGAATGACGGAACCCTCCCTCCCATCTACACGCGCTGCTTACAACATATTTTAAAACCATATAAACATTGTATCGCACGCCCTTGATTTCATTGTGAACAAGGCTCCCGTCAGGGGAGCCGAAACGTCTTTTCTTGTATTCATTCAGTGGTCGGTGTCCTTCTTTTTTACCCTTCTTCATGATGCCTCCCGACCAGACGGGCTTCCGTCAAAACCTCGACTTCAATACTGAACCTCCAACTTTACACCCTTTTTCTTCATTAGCCAATGAGTTCTTAGGCATGTGCTCTGTCTTCTCACTTTCACAACTTGTTACTCAACCCACACGCACTACCGAATCCGTTGAGAACACACTTGACCTCCTATTAACATCGCGGCCTGACCTAGTTTCCGACATCACCTATTTACCCGGCTTGAGCGACCATTCAGCACTTTCGTTTGACATAAATATTTTGCGGCCAAAATCCGGTAAAAAAATCAAATCTTTTCGAGACTATGCGAAAGGAAATTTTGAAGCAATCAACGCCGAATTATCTGCTTTTCTAGACGTATTTATAAACAACTTCGACAGCCGTACCGTTCAGACCAACTGGAATATGTTTGCTGCAAAAATTGCGGAACTAACAAACAAATACATCCCACTGCGCACCATTGCATGTAATCTAAACGCCCCATGGTACAACCTCCGTCTCAAGCGCCTGTCTAATAAAAAGAAACGCCTGCACAAATTAGCCAAACGTTCACCTAGCGCAAACCGCTGGACCAAATACAAACTGGCGGCAGATGAGTATGTTGCCGCACTTAAACAAGCCAAAGATCACTTTCTTGGCAATACCTTGCCTTTAATGCTTAAAACCGACACCAAGAAATTCTGGCGCGTCATTAACCCCAAGGCGGACGACATGATAACCTTAATCGACAGCTCTGGAAATGTTATTCCCACTAATCAATGTGCGTCCGCGCTTAACGATGTTTTCATGCACAACTTTTCATCAACTACACACATTACTCTTCCATCCACGCACGACTACGATTACCAAGCAATGTTTCCCATAATCATTGAACCAGCAGGCATCGTACCAATTATCTCATCTTTAAAAATATCTTCGGCTCCAGGACACGATTTAATAAACGCGAAATTTTTGAAAAGCACTAGCTGTTACTCTTCAATTTTCCTAGGAATGATCTTCCAACAGTCGCTAGATAAGGGTTCTTTGCCTGATGAATGGAAGATTGGGAAGGTGATCCCACTCCATAAGTCGGGTGACAAGCATTCTCCATATAACTACCGCCCTATCTCGCTCACTTCCATTCCATGTAAGATGTTAGAACATATACTTGCCTCTAATCTTGCTAGCTTTCTTGAAACTAACTCATTTTTTTCACCATCGCAACATGGCTTCCGCAAGACATATTCATGTGAAACACAACTAGTTTTATTTACGCATAAGCTAAACGTCATTCTTGACCGCTCTTCAACTGCCGACTGTATATTTTTAGACTTTTCGAAAGCGTTTGACAAAGTGTGCCATAACCTTCTAATGTTTAAGCTGCATCGAATTAACATTGATCCCAGACTGCTTGCATGGCTTGAGTGCTTTCTTTCTAACCGTTCACAGTTTGTCTTTGCTAATGACTCAAACTCTCAACCGAGCAGAGTACAGTCCGGCGTACCTCAAGGGTCGGTACTTGGTCCCCTCCTTTTTTTAATTTACATAAATGATCTACCCTCTTGTGTTTCCTCTAACATTCACTTATTCGCCGATGATTGCGTAATCTTCAGGGAAATAATATGTGACACTGATATATCTTCTCTTCAATCCGACCTTAACGCTATTTCTACTTGGTGCCAATCATGGTCAATGGAATTAAATATCAAAAAATGTAAATTTATGCGCGTGTCCAGAACTTCTAACCAGCTTCCTTCTTACTGCGTTAATAATCACCCCTTAGACCCTGTTTCCTCCTACAAATATCTTGGTGTCCATATTACTAGAAACCTCTCGTGGTCCATGCACGCTTCTTACGTAATTAAAAATGCTAACCGCATGCTGGGATACCTAAAACGCAATTTTACTAAGGCACCGTCTTCCCTAAAATTAATGTTATACAAGTCACTAGTCCGCTCAAAACTAGAGTACGCCGGAGCAGTTTGGGATCCCTTTCAGAAACACCTAATTCACTCTTTAGAAATGGTACAAAATAACTCTGCTCGTTTCGTTTTTTCTAATTATAACCGAACTGCCAGCATTTCTGTAATGAAATTAAACCTTGATTTGCCATCTTTAGCCTCTCGCCGTAAAGGCCTTAGACTTTCACTTTTTCATAAGATATTTCATCATCCTTCACTTCGCGACGAACTAATCTCCCCTCCTCAATACATTTCATCAAGGTTAGATCACAATAACAAAGTTGGAATTACATTATGCCAAACCAATGTCATGTCTCATTCATTCCTTCCGCGAACATCTGCCGAGTGGAATCGCCTACCAGCCTCCACCGCTACTATTGTTGATTATCAGCACTTCACGGCAGTATTAGATAGCATTGTATAAACAGGAGCATTTCATTCGTGTTTTTGTACTACCAATTGTATTACTGTTTTTGTTTTGTATTACCGGAACACTGTATTACTGCACTGCCTGTACCGTATTTACTTTTATTGACCAGCACTCCAGGAACACTCAAATAACATTGTATAACCGAGAACCATGTATTTCTGTACTATTAACTATTTTGCTGCACTGTACTTTTTTTTTGTATTTGATGTAACCACTCCCCTCTTTAATGCCTCTGGCCCTGAGGGTACACGAAATAAATAAATAAATAAATAAATAAATAAATAATTATCTCATCTGGGGCTGTCTTATATGCCTGCGATTGACTGTTGTTATGCATGAATAAAATCTTTGTTACGCTTAAATGAAATATCTGTTTCCTATTTTTGTTCACGTATATCAGACATAAAAAGAAATGTGCACGTATTTACCAGGTATAAAAAAAAAATGTATAGTACACGGAACACCACGTACAGTCCATTTTACAGGCATTTTTTTTTTTGCTTATTATCCTATCCTCGGGGCCCAATGGGAATTATGAGGAGATGGGTACATGGTTTACAAACCATCAAAAACATTCAAACCTATGAGGACAGCAATAAGATAGTAGGCAGAAATAGCAGCAAATAAAATAAAAAGAAAGAACACAGAAATTCAAGTCATTTCAAAAGATAATCGGTTACAGCGGTTTTGAATGGTTATGCATTAATATAACATCAATAGAACAGTAACGTAACCTTAGAATTCCTTTACTTTATTAGAATGAAAAATGTAACCTGAAACGTACCCTTAAAAAATTACGCTGCCATCATCGCTAGAATAAAAAAACAAGTGTCCTTAGCTATCGCCGAAGATATACACGTACGAAGGCGAAAGCCTTGTAAAGCCTACTCTAATTCACTCTAATCCTTAATTAATACACCTTAATCCCTCTAATTCAGCCTTATCCCCTTAATCCAATCACTATAATGAATAATTAAATTTGCTAATCATTTAGCATCTCCTATACACGGCTGGACATGCTTTGGTTCGTTTCTGGCCTTCCTTGGGTCGTGTGATATGTTCTGTATCTCGCAACACGGCCTCGGAAGATGGAGATCAAGGCATTTGCCTTAGAAATTACGTTTTCTCTTCGCCAGCATAGAAACACATCAGGTTTCCCGCTCGAAGCCCAGCTGAGCTAGCACACGCTTTTCACGCAAGCGACAAGCGCTAGAGAAGCCTGTTGCAGTCGAAACAAACCCTGATTTATAAATCAGCTGCCCACATTTGAACTGTGCTGCTGCTACAGCTTAATAAAAACAAAAAGCGCAGCAGCCCGGTTGCCGATGCTGTGGAAACACGGCGGGCTACGAAGACCGGATGGTGCCGCGGCACCCACCTAGGGTGCCTCGATGTGCGCGGGCGTGCATCGAGGCACCCTACACCCACCTGCACTGTAGCGCCCCTAGTGGCAGCCGCCGGCATTCATTGCATTTGGCGCCACCCGAAAGGCCGCGGACGGCACACTAGCCAGTATATTCTAGGCACTATACCTGTACGTTTCATCATTCCTATTATGGTTGAACGATCGCAGCGCCAGATTTCCCTCAAGTTACACCAATATGAAACACTAATAGTGTTTCATATTGGTGTATTTCAAACACCAATATGAAACACTATTGGTGTATCATTGGTGTCATATTGGTGTATTTCAAACACTAATAGTGTTTCATATTGGTGTAACTTGAGGGTGGCCGCGGTTGATTTTTCGCCCTCTGCGGCGACAGCCGAAACCGAAACTCTACCGAGCTGGCGTGGCGTTGAGTGCGTCACATAGTGGTCAGTATTATAATAATACCTAAAATCCCTATGTATTTTTAAAACGTTTAGACTGCCAAAGTAATACGAAATGAGGGTTATGGCTTTGAAATAGCTACGTATGTGCAATAATCAACGAGAAAAAAAGAAACGTAGGGGTTGCGCCCGTTGACAGAATAGCCGCCACGCCACCACCGGCCATTACCGAATACCGCCGAAGGAACATCTAAACAGCGCCACCTAGATAGTTTTTTTTTTATTTAAATTGGTTCGCCTTGATAGCATAGCGGTGGGCTTTAATTCTCGTTACTGAGCTGCAGTCTAATACAGTTACGTAGTTTAACATGGGTTTAGGGAGCTGTGAAAATTCAATAACCATTAGTGCGTGTTTGCGTGAGTGTGTATGTGTGGGTGGGGGGTGCAGAGCAAAGAGATGCGTAACCGCCCTGGCCGGGGAGAGCGGTAGCAAGGGGAACAGCCTCGAGGACTCCGCCAATGGGGATAGCGTTTCTAGGAGGGGATCCAAGCAAATGACGCCATACGCCGTGGAGAGAGGTTTTTTTTTGTTGTTGTCCGAGGGTTTGAGGTACGGGAAAATGTCCGCCATTCCTAGTTTCCGTTGATGTTTTGTGCGCGTTAAGCGTAGACCGTGCGGCGACTGTGGATGTGATACCGCGGATCGTGGATATGGTGTTCGATTCGTCGTGGCGGCTTGGCGAGCCCAAACCGCGTCGTTATTCGATACGCGGTGCTTTGTGGCGCGCTTCGTCGTAGGCATCGAGCGCTGGATGGCAACCTAACTGCGGTTGAAAGGGACGTGTCTGTCACGTGGTTGGCGTATTTCTTTGTTTGCCCTTCTTAGCGGAGCTGGTTTGTAATTCGCGTTGTCTACACCTGGATGTGGAAAATCGTTGTGTGTGCATTGAGGATGTACGCCGACCCGCGCCTGTGAGATGGAGCCGATGTGGAACGGGTGAGTCGACAAGAAAGCTCGCGCGAGCCCCTCGCTCCGTCGTGCGCCGGCTGGCGTCTCGGGTGACTCGGTGTGTCGCGAACCCCGGGGCGGGCCGAGGCGGCGCTAGGAAGGATTGATCGCGCCTGAGACCGCATGGGATCACCACTGCCGCCTGCATGTTGTCGCCGGTGCCGTTCAGGATATGTTGCATAGCAGCGATGGCCCCCGCCCTGACGGAAGCGGCTAGCCAAGCGGAGAGCTTCAGCCTGCCCCACTCGCCGGCCTCGTCGAGTGTGTGCGGCAACGGTCACCCCGCGTCGCCGCCCTCCGACCCTTACCGGCACAAGGGGCGCGACAAGTTCAAAGGAAACCTCTGGGACACCGTGAGCCTTGCGGCGCTCGCCAATGTCAAGCTTTTCCGGCTGCGCGAGTCTCAGGCGCCGGCCCACTGCGCCGCTCATGCTGCTGTCGCGGCGGCCATGAACCGCGTCAACATGGGCCTTACCAACGGCGGCTCGCCGCTGCTGCTTCCTCCGGAGCGGGCCGAGCCTCGAGTCGAAGCGCCGAGCCTCGAGCCGGCGAGCCCCGAGCTGCTCGAGTTGGCGCGCACGCGACGCGGGCTGCTGGAGCGGCGCGCCGAACGACTTGAGCGGCGGCTGCGGAGGCTGCAGCTGCGCCAGGCGGTCCAGCACTCGGCGGGCCAGATGGCCGCGTTCTTCGAGCACCAGCAGACCTCGCTGGGACTGCCCTGCCTGATGCCGCAGCGGCTGCTTCACCGCAAGCTGCGCGACAGCGCCGACATTAAGGCCGAGCTGCTGTTGCAGAGCGAGGACGTGAAGAGCCTGTCCACCGCGGCGCTCGTCAGCCTGGTGCGCAAGCTCGAGGAGTCGCACGGCCCGGCGCCCGCCGATCTGCGGCTCAGTGCGCAAGACCGCGCCGAGGGAGAGCGTGTCGCAGGCACGCTGCGCGCCACGCTCGCGTACCAGGAGCGTGCCGTCGACTCGGACGCCACCGAGAGCAGCTCGGGCGGCGACGACAGCGGCGACGACGAGCCTTCCTCGCGGGCTGGCGCCGACGCGTTGCCTCCGGCCGGCGAGAGCACTCTGTGAGTAGTACTTACGCTTTTTCTTTCTAGTGACTGGCTTGCCGCGTCAACGGATTGCGTAAAATAAGGTGAAACGCCCCTCTGATACGCCACACGACGACATTGCGCAGGAAAATGTTTTTGGCCGACGAAAGAAAGCGACCGGGCTTCTGTTTACCAGATCCGATTCGGTAGTGTCTGTTTACGGCGCTCTGCGAAGCGGATCGATCAGCCGAGATGTTCGAAGCATATGCTGCCCGAATAGTTCAAGCGTCCCGTGGAATTGCTGAATGCTCTTTCTTCTGCCATGAAAATCGAGTGGAGACTCGCACATGTTCTTAAGTGGCGCGTGCTTTCGTTTGTTGTTCGTCGGGCACGTTTATCAGCTCTCCGTTAGAGCCGAAGCGATCGCGACCCGCGTGTTCCGACGGAGATTACCGGCGCGCTTTCAGTCGACGCCCTTGGTTCGAAAGTCTCCGTGTGCTTTGAATTGCGCCGATGTAGCCCATCACCTCGTGAGCTGCCGTACGTGAAGCTCGGCCTTCGTACGCTGGCGCTGTGGGGCGGAAACGGAGCCCTTTGTGCTGCGCACTCGTTGCAGGCGCGCTCCCTGGGCGCTGAAGGTTAGCCGAGGTGAGCGCCTTTTGTGTCGGTCCTTGCCGCTCCTATTTTTTTTTTTTTTCTGTTCGGGGTGGCCGGAGCGCTTCTTTCGAGACCGCCCGCTGTATTAAATTGCCGTGTGTTGATATGCCGCTTACATTATTTTGCTTCAGTGCCGGATCTTATTGCATGTGTAATGGGCAGCCGGCTGTGGTGGAGCTTTTGAATTTTTCCATATGGATATGGTGAAATTTGTTTTTATTCGTCACATTGTGAATGTTTTCCGACAGGGTGCTGTAATGAAAATTTTGTTTGCGTTATGTTTAAATGAACACCCAAGACACACTCACTTTTTTAGTGGTGGGAACGCGTTGCTCCGGTAAACAATTTCCGTAAACTTGACGGTAATAAGTTGATTATCGGAAAAAAAAATGAAGGTCAAAGTTCAAATTTTGTAATTTCGCACTGTCACTCTAGTTCCGGTGCGTCAGCTATTGCGGCCGTTGTGGCGCATTAGGAATACAGTGGACTCGTTGACCGGAACCTCGATGGACCAGAGAAATGAGTTTCTTCTGTCAGCAGTTCGACTCCGAGAGATTGTGCGCAGTACACAAGGTGCTTTTTGAAAGGGGCAGATGCTTTGTTCCAACAACAGTTAAATGTGTAGCAGGTCTGATTAATAAAGCTCATTTGCTTACAAAGTTTATACTTACACGTTGCCGCTGACTAGAACTAGAAGAAAAGAAACGTAAGTCTAAAAAAAAATTACTTAAACCGCCGTTTTAGTGAATCAACCACTCCCGAAACAATTGATAAGCTTTATTCTGTCTCCAGCATGACCGCATTGTGCGGGCATTTCTGTGCTGCCGTCATAAATGCAAGGTAAACCGACAGCTCATCGGCATTGCCAACACTGAAACCCACAGCAAGCCACGACCAGGGTTAGATCCACACTAACCATGACACCAATAAAAGCTATCTTCGCAGCAACATGGGGAACTGGTGAGAAAATGTAGAAAGGAAAGGTGCAATCTTAGGAAGGCCAGTTGCGACGCAGCTGAGGTTGGTTACTCAGTTGTATGTTTAGTTCACTTTTCCCAGAGTTTGAAAAAATTAGGTTCTGCTTAACAAATAATTAATAAAAGTTAGTTAATAAAAATATTATTTTTTGCATTGCCTTTATGCCAAACCAACCAACCATAAGGTGGTTCCCCCTTAAGCAGCTATGTTTCGGTGATTTTCATTTACCTAAATCCTACTGTACTTGAACCTTACCACATTCATTCTTTGTCTTTGAAAATACAATGTAGTCTATATTTACCTGTAAAAAATTAAGTTCCTTTTATATTTTTATTTCTTACAAAGCAGTCACCTCGTCATGGTAACAATGGCTCGTTTTGCATTTTAAAAGGATGACATGCAGCCCACATTACTTTTCTCTTCAGTGTCCCGTTAACATGCTGTGCTGTTGGGGTGTGACACTGCGACTTGCATGGTGCACCGGCGGGATATTCTCACACGATCGATTTGCATTCAGAAATGACATTTCGCACAGTCGGCGGGCTGTTCATGGTGTGTAATCGTGGCAGCAAATGGTTGTACAAGAACTCTTGTTGATTTTTGTTGAACATTCGGAAGTAGCACTTGAGTTTTGTTAATTGCTTTATGTTGATTGATAGTGTTCAACACTACCAAAGCAACACAGAAAGGGGCTATGAGGAACGTAAAGGAGGAATTGGCCTTGGCGCTCAAGGGATTTTACATTTTGCCTCCATCAGACAGGCTTTTAATATCGGGACAGGTATGAGCACTGTGCAGTTGCTGCTCTGTTGACACCAGCAAGCCAGTTAATTTTTTCCAAATTTTTAAAAATGTCTGATAAGTGTGTGCTATGGTGAATAGAAAGTGCTGTTTTTCTAGGATAAGCACCGCTTGGGCTTCCTTGCAAGAAGCGAGTGAAGTTCACGTGCCCAAGTTGTTCATTTAAATTGCAGAGCGCAGTAAAGATCAGCAGAAAGACCATCACATAATCTATAAAGTTAGTTCTGTTTGTTACAGGACATTTATAAGGTGTGATTACACATATTTGGTAAAAAGGTGCTGTAAAGCATCTTGACCAGCTCCATCTCCTATGTTAGTGGCAGCATGGAGAGGACATTGAAATATAAATTACAGTTCATATAGAAAAGCTGTACTAATCTGAAATGCAAGTAATCAAATGGGTAAAGTAAAAAAAAAGGATAGTATTCAAAGCAACTTTGATTACATTAAATGAGATTACAATAGTGAATACTGGTTGAAGTGTATCTTCTACACTTGAGCTATTGTTATACATGTACAATATATGTAAACGGCTGAGGAAAAAAAAAAGCAATACATGATTGTCTACTCCTGTAAGAGTTCACTCAATCAGTTCCTAGGTAGTGTGCTTGATTCTGTAAAGTTGAGCATCCGTAGGTGCAGTAGTGTGCAAAAGTTTGTTGATATGGGTAGATTGGATCTACGTGTAAGCCTGTGAGGACATGTAATGAGTCCCAATATTTATGATGCTGATTTCAGAGTTATAAGAAGCCGATATTTACTGAGAGGAGGAGGAAGGTTTATAATTCTGTATCTCTAGGAACAAATTAAAAGCATCATATGATAATCTCGCAATTGTACACAACATGCGATACTACTAAGCTATTGACTGATTTCATGGTACTATTTTTCCAAACTAAGTGGCTTTAATGCAAGCTAGAGGAGGAAAGCATGTGGCACAGCATTAATTTCCAAGGCACAGGCAACAATTAACACTCCTCATTAAATGAAGAGCTCTGCATAATTTAAATTGTGAGTTACCTATATGAGAATTCTGCAGCATGCTTTCATGAAGAATTCTCAAGTGTTATAGCTGTTGAAGAAAGATGTACATCGACATTAGCATGTGTGTACCTACAGGAATGTCCATTTTTAGCATGAGAAAAGGTGTGTTGATTTCCAGCGGTTTATTGTTAGTGAATCTGCGGAGGACAAATTAAGTCGTGTCTGAGAAATGCTGACTGAATAAAAAGTCTAATTTCTCATGGTTTTTGTTTATGAAATTTTATGTGCATTTATTGAACTGTCCAGATATCAAGTCAGTTATGAAAACCAACAAAAGTTAACCCAGAATGCCCTCTTGAGGCACATTGTGTCTTGGAGGATGTTATCTAGTTTTCACCACTACTCCACTACGATTAGTGAAATAGCTTATAAGGTCCAAGGAAACCATTGTAAGGTGCTTTTCTACCTGTAACATCATGATGAATACTGGCAGATTCTTTTACAAGTACTCGTAGTTTTTCGCATCAGGGAACTTGAATTGGCGGGCCATATTGAATGTGACCATCTACTTTAAAGTGTTGATTGTTGTTATATTGCTTTAGAAATGTTTGTGTCCCCTTATTGTTTGAAGACAAACACATGAAAATCTCAACTGATTCCTTTTGCTTTGTTTTAGGGGTGTGTCAGTATCCTTTGTAGCTTACTGCAGCATTTATTGTTTGAAAGTGGGATTGTACTGTTAACATATTGGCTAAGTTCAGCTTACCTTTTTATTCAGCCATGACTTGCCGGAATTCTTTTTAAACTTGTAAATCGTGTAGTTCAGGAAACCGTGAAAAAGTGCTTCTTTTTCCAACAAGCATCACATATCCGATACACATAAGAAAACTGAAATGTGCTCCTTATAAAATATGGAAATTAAAGGGTTTAAGCAGTGTTGTAAACTCGGTTGTTGGCAATAAGGTTGCCAATAGAAGCAAGTGGTTTACTTACATAGCTACTTCGAGCTACACAAATGTCTAAATTCACCAATGCTTTATTTTTTTTGTGTACGTCTCCTTCACAGGAAGCTGTGATTTTTTTTTTCTTTTAATGTGGTGGTGTCTAATGTTGGCTGAGGCAAATGGACTGTTTATAATTAGTTCTGTATTTTTGGGAATAAGTGTGTAGAAAAGTAACGAATGCATAACAGTTGCGGACAGACCGGACCACGAGAAGTTATCTGAATCCTCATGTTTTGGCTTCATAAGTATTCAACAATGGGTTGGAACCGTAAGCATAGCTGAGCAGTACTCTAATTCTGTAAAGCATGATTGGACAAAAATGCACCAAAGCATGCGCAGAGTTGAAAAGCACTTGCTGCAGCATTGCAGTGGCATTGTATTGTCTATGTAGCATCGAATGTGTTGTGTTTAAGAGAAGGCAGTGGCCTGCTGCTCATCTTCAACTCTGTGGCGGAATTTAAAAAAAACGCTTGCACATTTAAATGTTAACGCGAGAACCCCACATTGTCGAAGGGGATGTGGAGCCTATTGAGAAGCCTTGGGGAATTGTGCCTCGGCAGCAGTGGCTGATTTCTGGCCGGTGGATGCTGATGCAGAGCGCTTAATACTTTCTCTTGCAAGGAGTGTTACGCTAGAGAAAAATGTTCCAGCAATGTCTGGCCACCAAGGTTTCCACCAGCTCTGCTGTTAGCATTTCCACCCTGGTATGTGCTACAGGAAACAAACAAGGCAAATGCCTCAAAAGACAGGCAACAATTCAGATGATGCTAGTTTTGTTTGGTTTGCTTGACTGCACCGATGGCAGTGAATAATCATGCCTAAAGCGTTAACCGATGAACTTGTGTAGGTATTAGGAAAAGTGCTAAAGTTGCCCATTAATGTGAATATTGTGCACTCGCACTTAGCGAGTTTGGCATTACGGTCTTCATTTATTTCTAGTTGGAGGATCGGTACACTATTGTGTACTTTGAATGATTCACTTTGAAATGTTTTGTTGCTTTTACATTCTTCACCACACTTGTTGCTGTATGTCTTGTCGTTTGTTCTTTCTTTTGTGTTAGTCTGGGTGATTGCCTGTTCCAGGCTCGTTGATTAAAGTGCGGCCTGCATTGTGTCTTATTGGTAACTGCAGGTCTGCACTGCCTGTCAAGAAACTTAATTTTGCACAGACTGGATGGTCATTGCAGCTGTTGGAAAGCCCTTGTTTGGTTTTGCTGTTCGCCCGCTAAAATGACTGCATGCACTAAACGGAGATGTCTCTTAGGTTAGATGCTTGAGCAGCCGTTCACACTGGAGAAAGCACTTAGAAAATAAATCATCAAAGTTCTCGCCTTTGTGACATCATCGAAGCAGTTGCCTGCCTGGCATCTTCCGTGAAGGAAAGTGGCACCGAGGCTAAGCATTGATGATATATTTTACTTGGTCGCAGGGCACCACGCAATAAACACAAGACAGAGAAGGGACACATTATCAGTATGGGGGCAACTGTCGTAATTTACGTTTGGCTTCTTTGTGTTATTGCGTGCTGCCTTGCCTATACCTGCATAATAAACCAACTAGCCCAAATCAATCGAAACACATTTTCGTTCCGTGTTATATAAAAAAAAGGAGCCCTTAATGCGGCCGTTAATTTAATCTGACTCGCAATTCCTAGCACATTAGATTGAATCCATGCATAAAACATTTTGCCACTCGTGTGTTCTCAAATTTTGTGTTATCAATGAATTGAACTTTCTTTTGTTCAAATAGTTGGACCTTTGCATTATCGATTAATTCAACTCGCTCGATAACAGTGAGGGCCCAGTGTTGGCGAGATCAATCCTCGGACTATGGAACAGGTTTTTCTTCAACTCGGAGAATTTTCCTTAGGAATGTGTAATGGGCGTCGTTTGCGTAAGTTCGTGCTTCTCTCGGCTGATTGCCAACGTTTTCTGTCATTTGAAGCAGGAAACATGCGTGCCAAGATGTTTGTGCGAGATTGCAGGCCTTTGCTATATTTTTGCATTTTTGAGAGATACTAAATGTGCGTTAAACCTTACGAACGTTCTCCGTCAGCATCATTCTGTGCCACAAACACTTTAATCAATGCCAAGGGACATCGTGTTGCAGAATGTGGCCGTTTGCGCGAGGCAGAAATGATGTGGAGGCAGTGGAAATAAGGAGACAGTTGCAAAAGAAATGGAAGAGGGGAAAGGGGTGACACGGCGAGCAGCTGCACCAGGTGCCGGAAAGCCGAGTGACATCACCGCTCCCGTTACAGGGCTTCCGTCACAGGAGCCCTGTAAGGCAGCCAGTTGCACTCGCTGGCACTTACCTAAATTAAATGTGACTACGTACGTAGGTAAAACACGGGGAAGGCGGTAGGTAGAAATTCAAGACGGTGAGCAAAACGACAAGGTAAAAGCGGGAGCCAACGTTTCGACTAGTGGACATGTCGAAAGGTTGCCTTGAAACGATGCCTTGAAAAAGACAAGTCCACTTGTCGAAACGTTGGCTCCTGCTTTTACCCTGTTCTCGTTTTGCGTACATGGATGTATTGTTTTGCCTGAGTAATTATTTAGCTTCCGAGGTGCACTGTTTGCCTCCCATCCCAAACGGGCAGCAAACGGCCGAGGCGCCCATTTTGATACGGCAGCGTTAACACCAGCTGTGGCCTTTGGTGCCAATACTGGTTTCCGCGTGAGAACTACGCGTTCTCTAAATGAACGATAGTACGTTGCGCACGGGCGCTGGCTCTCGTGGTGGCGGGTCGAATGCGAACGGAGATTTGTGGTTCGTCGCATTACATGAAGAGGTTCGCTTGACTGCTTGGTCAGGTTTCGTTCTTGCGCTTTTTTATTGCGATGGCTATAGTATTATATGGGCCCTCCAGGCGCATTTCTGCAGTCGCCAGGAGGTTCCGTATGAGAGGCGATAAAATCGTGGCTGCGCGCTGTGTGTACGAGTGAAAACGTGCGAGTGTGAGGCCGGTGAACTCGGCTCAACATTGCGTTTGCGAGCGAGGAATGGATGGATGGAAGGTAGGAGCGTCCCCTTTGAAACGGGGTGAGGGCAGTTGCCACCATGCGCAGCTTTTTGTTTAACTTTGTTGTGTGTTATTAAAATTCGCCATTTTCTTCAAATACGTCTTCTTACACTTTTAACCTTATGTCACCTCTCTTCTTGTGAGCCACCAATCAATCCTCCAATCGCTTTGTGCTAGTTTCCACCGCATATTTATTTACATGACTTTTGTTACCATAGGGCCTCAGGAAGCGTGACTGTGGCTCTATCGACATCGGGATTGATACCATCACATTTTAGTGTGAGGGGTTCTATTGTTTCTACGGATTTACCGCACACAGTACATGTAACTTCTTCGTTAGATTTCATTTTATAGCTCCGCGTTCTAAGACAACCTGACCTAGTTTCAAAGAGTAGGGCGCTGCCTCTTGAGTTATCATAAAACGCTTCCTTCCTGATCTGCTGTTTTCAGTATCGGTATAGTTCCACACTATGCTTCTTGTTCCATTGAATTTATCCCATTTTTACCTTGCGTGTTTTTAACCTGTCGTTTAATGCTCTTTCTCCGTCCTCGTGTCTGGCATACTGACTGGTTAGCTTCCTAGTTCTTTTTTGCCATTGTGAGTCAACGCTCTCTCTGTATAGGTACTTAAATACCTTAGCTGCCCACCTGTTATCGTTCAATTTCCTCAGGCGTTTTTCGTATAGGATTTTACTCTGAGCTTCCCACGCTTCAAACGATTCCCAGCCCATATCTCCCTGTACTGCTTCGTTTGTGGTGCACCCTCGCCTGTCGCGAGCGAGGCCAACACCCTCTAGAGAACTTGGGGCCTTCTGGCTGACCCTCTCGCCTTGAGCTACGTCACGCATAAGAGGCCAACATAGAAGTTCCGTGCAGCGCGCTGCGAAGCTACTAGGGGCGCACACGTGTTGAAAATGAAGCGCGGAAGATATACAATAGTTAACCCCGGTTATTCGGAGAAGAACGAGGCGACGACAGTGGCGACAACAATTTGATTAGATCCAGGAACCCTGCCGCTACCTGAATAGCTTCAAGTTTAAACAAGTCCCGGCATGCTCAGCCATGCTGCCGCATGCTTCCGAACGCACGTTTTTTTTCTGGACGTGGCCAGTGCATGCAGTCTCAACACTTGTGCTGTGCTTGTGATAGTGTGTACCGCAAGTCTTCATTGCCCCGGAATGTGGAGTGCCATGCCTAGATATGCCTAATAAGTGCTGCATGCCAAATTGCCGGAGCAATTACAAATTGGGGCAAAAAAATCACGTCTTCAAGTTTCCACAATATGAAGAAGCCCAGAGTGCCTGGATTAGGGCGATACCACGTGCAGACTTCATTGTATCACCGCACTCCAGGGTAAGATGTTCAGAGCTTCTTTAAATAGTTACTTTTGAAAAATACGGGAAGGTTAATTGCTAAATTACAGAAAGTGACTTTAAATCAGGAATGTTAGAATAAAATTTAGAACTTTTAACTTCTTTCTAGGTCTGTGAACTTCACTTCATTGAGGCCAACATCGTGCGGGAGGTCTCTCACCTCGACGACCTTACAGGGAACACCGTCACTGCACCACTCTCACGCCTGCGTCTTCGCCCAGGCGCAGTCCCATCAAAGTTTCCTCAATGTCCATTTTATCTTTCGAAGCCAATCACCTCGAGGGAGGATCCGGATTCCAAGCGCATGCGTCTTGAGGCTGCTTCTTTGAAAGAAGCCTGTGAAGCGTCTGCTGAAGCATTCCGCAAGGAGAAGGAAGCGGATAAGATTCTAAACCTAGAAGACCTGATGCAATTCATAACAAGCAAGAAGTCTACGTTCTGGCATGCTGTTCAACGGAAGGAATGTCTAATTTTACTGCACATCACTGAAGATGACGCTCCGTGCATCAAATATTCAATTGCAGTAAAAGCCGACCTCGGCATGACAGTTTACTTCGCAAGGACGCCGATAACGAAAGTGGGCATCGATTCCCCCGTTCCAACTGTAGCAAACAGCAAGAAAGCGGTGATGGATCTGCTCGAGAGCATTGAGAATAGCAGTGCCTACTTCCCTCAAAGTCCTGAATCCTGTAATGAAGATATATGCAAACAGATTCTTCTGCTGCTTGAAAAGTTGTCTTTCTCGCCCGCAGATGGCAGTTCCAATGTCATACAGTTTCTTAGCGAGCAGTTAAAGCTACTCTCCATGAAGGAAGTTCAGAGGCATTACTCAGCCAACTTCATGATATTTTGCTGTCTACTATTCACAGTATCACCTCATGCATACAAATATATACGCGGATCCGGACGCATGGCTCTCCCGCACCCAGTGACCGTTCGTTCAATATGCTCATCGTATGGCATGAATCCTCAAATCGAACATCAGAGTGAATCATTCCTCCGGTACATGGCGGGAAGAATCACCGATTTGAATGATTGCCAACGTTTTGTGACTGATGGTGGATGAAATTCACATCAAGCCTTATTTCGACTACAAGGGAGGCAATATTACCGGTGCTGCTCTGAACAGCTCAGCTGCAGCAACCAGCGCACTTGTCTTTATGGCGCAGAGCATCTTGTGCCAATTTAAGGAAGTCGCTCACATCGTCCCTGTGCAAAGAGCCGACGCAGAAGATCTGCACAACTTGCTGAGGAAAGTAATATGCGGACTGGAACAGATTGGGTACAGGGTAGTTTGTGTCGTAAGTGACAACAATGCTATCAATGCGAAGGCTATGTTTCACTTCTCGTCACCTCCTTCTAAACAAATTGTTTACGCTCGCCCATCGAACCCCAAAAGACCACTCTTTTTTGTAATAGACCTGGTACACATACTCAAGTGTATACGCAATAACTGGCTGAACCAGAAAAACAACCAAAAGTGCTTCTACTTTCCCGAGTTGGAACCAAACTTCACTGGAAAACAGCAAATGCTCTCTCTGCATCATTTGCTACAATCAGAAATCTGTTCAACTTGAAGTCCGAAAGGCTGTTAAGCTACGGCTACAGCCCGTCAAGAAAGGCTCTCTGTCCATCGAACATTGAAAGACAGAACGTGAAGTTGGCATTGCAGATCTTCAATGACTACCTTCCTCAGGACCTTCGAGCCCTTGGGACGAAGCACAACCTTCTGTTTTTTGAGGGTACTGCCACTTTCATTGAGATAGTGGTAAAATGGTGGAAGATTGTGAACGTGAAAACCCCTTCGAAAGGAAAAAGGCTACTGGACAAGTTCCAGGAACCAGTGCTTCCTAACGAAAAGGATATCAAGATTGATTTCCTGCGCAATCTTTTGACCTGGTTGGAAGAGTGGAAAAGCAAAAATTTGGACAGCGGCACGTTAACAAGAGAGACCCATGCCGCTATCGACCACACAACATATGCTTTAGTAGAGTTCACAAAGTGCTGTTTCGAAGAGCTCAACTTCTCGTACGTCCTTTAAGAAAGATCCAGACCACAGTCTGGAGGAGCGCTTCGGGAAGTACAGGATGCTAGCTGGATCCCAGTATCGTGTGTCGATAATACAAGTGTACGAATGTGAGAACAAGCTAAGGCTGCAAAGCACTCTACCAGCCATCAGTAAGGATGAGCGATGGGATGAATTCAGACACACACAGACCACCCACGCCCTAGCCTAAGTGTGGTAGTAACGAAGGATGCACTGTCTGACATTAAAGACATCGTCCCGGTCCTGGTCTACGTGGCGGGCTATGCCGTGTACGCTTCATTGAAAAAGCTCAACTGTTCGAAATGCAGGGACGCACTGACAGAGAAAAGGTTGACATTGGTCTCGGACTCCGATGGATGGTACGACCTCGTGAAACAACTTGACAGGGGAGGACTTGTCTATCCAGCTATATTTGCTGTCAACGCTGTCGCACACAACTACGTGGTTGTTAAACAACTATCAGCGAAAGAGGAATTTATTAATCTGCCAAACTAATGTCGTTTAGTGACTGACCTCACACTTGAACTGCTCGTCAGTGATGATTCCTCAGAGTTCGACGCTTGCGAGGATGGACACAAATGTGAATTTGTGTTAAGGCACCTTTTGTGGTGTAGCACGAATATTTTATTGAGGAATTACTGCTGCAAGATGAACGACAAAATATTGGATGCCAATGCAAAGGCAAGGAAGAGAAAAGCTGAAACTCTGCGCAATAAGGCAGCTGTTTCCTTGTAAATAGCTGCACGAATGTTTTATAATCCGTTTCTACAATTATGTGAGTTGTTGTGAATTAGTGCACTGCTGTAATTAGTGCGTCGAAAGCGAAATTATTAGTTTAAGCATAATCCAGATTGGAAGAAATACATGTGTCCCCAATAAAATTGTTCATACGCAATTGTGAAGCCGATAAGAGTGCGTTACATTCACCATTGCCGCGCCATAAAAATCAAAAGTACAAAAATAAGGAAGAAAAAGCTTTTATGGATTCAATTTATTTGAAGTAATAGGTATGAAGTGTGGGGTATAATAAATCACTATTATTATTATAATCCACCAAAAAAAAAACGTACATTACAAAGACGACAAAGCGCGGCGCTATAAAAAGTTTCTGGCATCAATACATGCACAAGCTTTACAAAGCTGTTTCATATCTGTGCTTCTAAATAAATGCTTTGTAAAGTGCCTGCTGCTCATTCCGCAGTTTCGACTGAAGAAAACGTGTGGAGTGGTCAATAAAAGCATACGGCTGCTAGGTGAACCAAGCCGCGATCATCCCTTCACTGAACCCGTATCCCCAAGCGTGCCGATGGCCTCTTGCCCGTGACGTCACTCGCCCAGCACTCCGGCCTTGTCCAGGAGGTGTTGGCGAGGCACTGGGGTGAGGCGATGGAGAGAGGGGAGGAGGGGCCGTGCGGGCGCCATGCGATGTTTGCAGAGTGCGCGCAGTGCCGGTAGCTTCGTGCGCCTTCGACGTTTCGTTCGCGTTGAAACGAGAAATGCACGAAGGTCAATTCGGTCGCTGCTGCTGCCCCGATTCCTCAACCCAGTATTTTGAGAGCGAGTTTCCGCGCCCGTCGAGCGATATGTGTTCGTGTTTACCTGCGCGCGCGTGACACTGTGCTTGTTAATTTAGTTAAAATGCGTTGCTGGACTAGTTGGTTTGAATCCATCGAAAGAAACAGAGACAACGCTGTCTCTGGGTGTCTGTCTTTTTTTTCTTCGCCCTCGTTCAGTCGCGCTTACACATTATGTCATTGTCGATTTAGTTAGTAAGCGAATGTTTACAAGATTATATGGCCGATAAAACTACTATCCTTACTTCGTATAGCTATCCTCTAATTTGCTATCGCAATCAGTGCTTCGGCTTTCGGGGAAATTGCGATTTTATACGCATATTATTTAAGCTTATTCCCGAATGTGCAAGGCGATTGTAATTTACCTTGACAGGGCGAGCACGTCGCCCTCTCTCTCGTCCGGCCGCCGCTGCTTCTCTCTCCGCGTTCGCTGACCTCGGCATTCAGCCGGCTGCTGGCATTTCATGTAATTTCGTGCGCAATCCGAATGCCGACCTCAGTGTGTATCTGCGAAATTCAGACCTTGCTGTGTCCAGAAGGTTAGTGTCTAGATTCGAGCCTTTTCTTATCTTCGAATGCGGTGTTTTCTCTCTTCTTATGCAAGGAAGTTGACGTTCCGAGAAGCAGGTACAGAAATATTCTTCTCATTTTGTCGGTAGTTTCTCGTTTTTAAGTCATTTCCATGTTTGTTCCGTCAGGCGACGCATGAATTTATTTTAAATATTTAAGAGTGCTTCCAGGAGATCACATTCAGAGCGGGGTATTGGAAAAGTTCAGTGAAATTCATCCGTGAATTATGCGGTGGCTGCGGCCACGAAGAAAACGGGTTGTTTATTGCGGGAACTGTGGGCCGCGTAATTTTTCATCACGGCTGCGGTTGTGATTTTTCACTTTCCTGCTGTCTCTGCTTATTCGCATATTCGTCGCACAAACCATCACTGTGACACCATAAACACCGCAAGAACGAAGAAGGCGTCCGCATATTACTTTATTAAACGCCTCAAAATCGGGAGCACGGTCTTAGGCTTTTTGATGGCATAGCTCATTCCGCGCTGATGCAACCCACTTCCGCGGTTGACGCATCATTGACCCCTGTGTATAAAGGCTCGCCTTCGGAGTCTATTAATAATCATCTCTTTGGTTTTTCTCGGATTAAACTCTGAACAAGTGCGTACAAGCACATGTCGCCGGTCAGGCAGGTCATATTAGTCTTCTTTTTCCCTTCTTGTTATTTAAGACTTGTTACAAGCATCTCGGCGCATATCTTGAAACCCGTGCCATCCTCAGGGTTCGTTCCAAGTGGATACGCCTGTCGAACTCACCTGCTAGAATTGCAATATGTGTCGTAGCGTAATTTGGTGCACACTTAATTAGTCGATCATGTATTTCAATTTCTCGTGAAGTTAATGTCAGCGTCTTCAAGTATTCAGCTGTGCTATCTCCCACAGGCGATCTTTGAAAATTATTGAGGATATAATGAAGTCAGTCGTGTCCTTGGATCCGGTTATTCAAAAGTTTGAATAGGACTCACGAAACGAAAATTTTATAAATCCTACGTTTCAGTGGGACCCCGTTCGAAACACACACACACACACACGTGTGTGTGTGTGTGTGGTCGCGTTCCGACTTGTGGGTGGAGTGTTAAGCCGGCAGAGGGGCGCGAAATGTCGCCGAGGTGTAACTCACTCTGTTGTTCTCAGACCAGAGTCTTTCCATCTTTTTTTTTCTTTTCTGGTTACTAAACTGCCGCCTCAGTTTCATATAGAGACAGCGCCTAGGCGCAACTGTGCATGAGAGTGCATGCCGCTGCCGTCGGGGTTGTGTGTGGGGAAGCGTCGGTATTCTAGCCATCTAACACTTTTAACTACTTTTAACATCCACATGCACCAATAATTGCCTGAGCGCGGCTTCTGCCATGAAATGAGCGCCCGGGGAAAAAAGACATTAACGCTCAAAATATGCTGCTTGCTGTGGTCTGTCACGAAAAAAATTAATTTAAAAAAATGTCGCATTTCACTTGCCAAAAGCACGCTATGATTATGAGGCACGGCGTAGTGGCGGACACCGGATTTATGTTGGCCAGCTGGAGACCTTTAACGTGCACCCCCATCGAAATGCGGCCACCATGGCAGGGCGGTCTCAGTCCAACGCTTCGATAAGCTGGGCGTTTTAATACTCGCCCGAAATGATTTTTAAACACCGCGCAAGCGCAACAAAGCGCCCGGCGGTGCCACTTGTCTGGGCTGCTGTTGCTGCACCCCCGCCACTCTCGGTTGTTCGCGCAGCACAGCTGTTCACTTCCTGTTAAACGTGAGCGGTACCTTATCGGGAGACCGAAACAATTAAATCGTTATTGGAAGTGCTGCTTCCGCAATAATGACTTCGTTTAATGACATAGAAACCGAGCTGCTCCGTGGGCTTCAGATTTCTCGGCAACGCGGTGCCATTTTTTAACGATATTTAGGCAAGATAAATGTAAGACAAACCTCACAACTAAATGTCTCCGGTGCGGCTTTTAGTATAAGATTAAGGCGAACGTCAAGTGTTAGGACCTGTACGGTAGAAACTGCATTGTAATTAGGCAGTTGTATTTAGCAAAAAGTCGTTTAGAAGTGTCAGTAAGACCAACACTTATTCACGTTGCTCGTGGTTTCAACGCAGAAACGAAGAGGCTAGGGATTTCGGTTCTTAAGAGAAAGCTTTAGCTCGGGTGCTCCTGTATAAATACATGTAAAAGGAGAATTCGTTTTTCGTGGCAACCACTCTACCAAATTTGACGAGGTTTGTTGCATTTAAAAGAAAAAGAACTTCAAATCTAGTGACTGTTGGTATCGAATTTTTTATTTGGGTCATTTTTTTTTATTAAAAATGAGCAAAAATCCCAAATTTTCAGTAAACGAAACTATCAAGTTTACAACTCTGTAACTCAGCAAGGAAAAATGATAACACAGTTCTGTGAAATGCATCTCATAGTACGTCTAAACAAGACAAGATTGATATGTTACACTACAATGCTAAAAAATATCAGTAATATGGAAATACAGCTTTGGAGAACCCTTGTACACGACGTGACGAATTCACGTAAGATATAAATTGACACATCAAATTTGTCCGCTTAGAAGGGTCTAATCGATGCCGTTTACAGAACCGCGTTATCTGTTCTTGATACAGAGCTATTTGTAAATTTAGTGCTTCTATCTTTTCGAATTTTTGAAAATTCTTGTAACGAAATTCAAGCCTCAAATCGAAATTCGGCTTCCAACAGTCACTATAATTTGTTTCTCTCTCAAATGCAAAAGAAAAAGAAAGAGAAAACGAAATCATTAGGATCGGTCTAGGGGTTATCCCAAAAAAGCGTTTCTGCGTTTTACATGTATTTGAATAGGCTGCGTCGTAGTTGGGCCCGAGCTAAAGCTTCCTCTTAACGCGCAACTATTTGCAAGAGGTTAAAATATTCTAATCACCGGGCCTGTCGTTTCTGTCATGGTCGAAAAATGAAAAAAGTTATATAATTCAATAAAAAATAAAAAAAATGGGTTGGTGCAAATACATTATACAAACGATCATTTATTTATTGTGTAATATAAGTGACAGACAGACAACACTAAGAAGCGTCCGGTTACGAATGCTCCACCATTCACAATGCAAAAAGCTTGTGAAAAGCATGGCACTGATATAAGAAGCATGAAGAAACAACATCAAAACATAGGATGTATGTAGTGGGGCGCAGGAAACACCAGCAAGCGATTGACAATAAATGCAGAATGCATAATCAATTGTTTATGTTCACACGAAAGCGTAAAGCATTTCTTTAAACATGGCAAATGAAGGGAAGCTGAAGAGTCTGTCGAATTCAATAAGACGCTCATATACGGGTGCGGGAACCTTATATACCATGCACGTAAAATTTATGGCGGGATTTTTCACTTAGGGACGTCGTAATCGCCGGTTAAAATTGCACTGTCGCTCCGCCCCCTGTCGAGCGCCGCGCGCTGCTGCCGACGCAGACGATGCGAGCGGAGACCGGAAACCGCGCCGTAGTGACGTCAGCACTGGCGTTCCCCTCCTTCGCAGTCTCCGCGGCCGTGCCTGACCGCGCTTGTTTCTGCGTGCGTGCCGTCATAATCTGCCTCGCTCAAGCCTGCAGTCCTTTGTTTGTGTGTATGAAGAGTGGTAGTTGACGTGGTGCAGCATCAATTGAAGTGGTGGGCCGATCATGCCGGCGTTCTGTGCAGCCTACGGTTGCACGAACACCAGCGGGCGCGACGATGTTCCATTACTCCCCGCAAGACAAGAAGCTTGCAGCTAAGTGGGAGGCTGCTGTGAATCGAAATAATTGCAAGCGCTCAAGAACAACAGTGCTGTGCTCTAACCACTTCCGTGACGACGATTACTACCAGTTTATCAGTCAGGCGTGAATGAGTGAGAGGACGACTTTCTCCTGGCAGGCTTTCTAAACGCAGCGCGAAAAGGTCGGAGCAACGAACACATACAGACGGGACGGGTGCGGGCGGACGGATGGTAACTGGTCTTGGGAGACCTTGTGAATACACGAACTCTTCCAAACCTGGATTTTATTTTTTTGCTAGCTCCTTCGTGTTAGCACGCTGAACGGAAGGTAACATGTTCATCTCCCACCCTTGACGCAGGTTTGGTCGCAAACCGCCGTTAATTTTCTATTTGCACGTGTGTTGTGAAACAGCCAATATGCAGCTACCATAATACTGTGCAAGTGTAAAGTTTTCATGTGTCTGAAAGCCGGCGCACGCCAGGACGCTGCGCTCCCCCTCGCGCACAGAGAAAAAGCGGCTGTCTCACGTAGCCGAAGGAATTCGCCGCCTTTATGTCTCCGGTTACGACTAGCGTGCGGATGGCGCGCTGATGAAGGCCACTACACGTGCTACAAGAGCCGGAAAATTTTCCCGCATGTAAACCGTCTGTGTAGCTTGCCGACAGCTTTGGGGCAGCGCACAAATGGCGATGATCGCATCCCTCCTTACGTTCCACGAGGAGGCATGCAGGAACATAACAGTACAGTTGTTTGCCCGGAAACGAACTCACTGGATCGCTGAATACAGCTTTGCAAAAAAAAAAAAAAAAGCATACCAAAGAACATTTCTAACACGAGGAGATGCTGACACTTCGCTTTCGTTCGCGTCGAAAGTACTGCTTGCTACCAGCATCTCTTGCTTCTTGGAGAGGCCGGCTACGTATACATGTAGGGAGCAACGCCGAACTCCTCAGAGAAACGCAAGCTCTCGAAATTTACCATTACCGTCTCACCGAACCACAGCGCCAAACCACCTTGCACCGTGCTTCATGTGTGGCGGCAGCGGCCGGTCCGGACGAACACCGATGTTGACGTCACGTGGCGCCCGACCAATCACAGGCGGAAACGAGGCGCGCGAGCTGCTCAAGTCTGCTGCTGCACTTTTCGTCGAAATAAAACCTGTTTGCGCTTTCTTTCAGTCAATTTCGATGCGATATACGGATTCGGAGGGTTGAAAACCATTACGTACAGCTCTTCACTCATTTTTTTCTGAAAAACTCTTCAGCTTCCCTTTAAACGAACGCAAGTCCTGCCGCGCCACGGCCCGCTTCCATTTCTCGCGCTGCTCCTTGTCACTGGGTGAACACAACAATCGCACCTCTTCGGTCGTAGCCGCAACGGCACCCCGGCACATGTTCGGCGGAATCGTCGTCCCACCCCGCCACTTCACGGCTGAACAACTCGGAAAAGAAAAAAATGGCGCACTACGCCGATCGGCTCGCACCGCGCAAGCGTTTCGTCGCGCTTTGGGCGACGCGCGTGAAGCTCCCCGGTAGCGTTACGGTGGAGTTTCGCGACTGGAAAATATGGAAAAGGACTCAGACAGTGCCTGGAAACCCGGGCATCGTTGTTTATGCGGTCCTCGTTGTTGGGGCCTTCATGTGTGCAGAATCTTTTGTGCGGTTGTTGAGCATGTCACCGTGGTGTTAGCTTTCCTTTTGTGCACCCTTTGTCATAAGCGCAGAGAGTCGCGTAAACGGCCGATTTCAAGATGGCGTTTCGTCTGCGAAGCAGCTCTTTCCTGCTGCTACTGGCAGGCGGCGACACAAGTCTGTGCCAGGGCCGCTTTTAAGACGCCATTTTTCCCATAGGCGAAAACAGCTTCTCATTTTTGTCTTAAAAAACAGGCGACTAACTGTGCGAAGTGTTACACTAAACGAAGTCGACAGCAAAATGCGATCGTTCTGCAAAATTTGAACAAGAACAGTGCAGCGGTGTGTGCAAAATCTTTTTTTGAACACACGCGAAGGACCCTGTATGCAACCGGGGCCAGAGCGTAGGTTGAAGGGATGATGGTTTTGCCACCGTTGTTTACGAAAGCGTGACCAATTAGTTGGTCTCCTTTTCGTCCACTCCTGCGTTTCTTCTCTCACGTGATCACGTCAGTCGATCTTGAAGTAGAAAAAAAAAAACCCGATGTGGTGGTCGTATGGTGGGGTGCACAAGGAGTTGACATTAGAGGTTTATAGCTGAGCGGGCCAACGTAGACGCCACTGCGCATGTTGTACCGCGCAATGCTCACTGGGCGTCTACGCTGGCTCGCTGAGCTCTTATTGAACTTGTGAACTCTTATTGACAGCTCTATTGGCATATTCGTGGTAAACGGGGCAGTGAGTGGGCGTTACGTGGCGTGGAGTCGTTCGGTGACCGGCTTCGAAAATGCGTTGGCTATTTGTTACGTGTGGCTAGGGCTGGAAAGGCGGCCTCAATGCTGCACTAACAACGCTCGTTTCGCTTGTTGGAGAAAAAACAGCACGTGGGGCAATTTTGCTGAGAAGCCTGTAGCAGATTAAATTGGAAATGAATGATGAGAAGTTAATTTTAAGAGATATACATTCTAAGATGACCACTGTGTCGGCCCGATTTTATCGTGTACTAGAACACCTGTCGACGCACCGAGCAGTCAGGGTGTTTCGTCAAAGGCGTTCCGTGAGTCGCAGTCGCGTGATACGCGAAGCGCAGTTCCCGGGGCCCCCAGTCGCAAGCATCGGGCGCAGTGCGGCCACAGATTCTGCAAAAATCAAAAGTGCCGAAGAAAGCTATCGGCTTCAAACGCCTTTCAGCAATACAATACTTGAGCTAGGTAGTGTCCCAAAAAATGTTTTCCCGGCAGTTGCCGCACCCGAACGCTTCCACCCTTTTGAATTGTAAGAAAGCTTTAATAACCTAAACGACACAAAATGCAATATCGACAGACTTTTATGACCCCATTCCTTTTTTCCTTTGGAATAAAGCATTCATTCATTCATTCATTCACACCGATCGCTGGCATGCGCGGCGATTGCGATCGATTGCTTCATCTACGCCTCTGTAGCGTCGTGGCATGGGCCATAATAGTGGGAATTGTTCACGTGACGGCGACTGGCCAATCTGCGGCGCGACGGCGAAGAGGAAAGGGTACTTTCCGAGATGCAGTCACAAACACGGTACCGTTCATAACGTCCGGATCGCGTATCTACTACGCCTTTTGTGTTTTCGCCGCTCCACGTCGGTCGTGTAGTCTCGGCCATAGAGTAACACAGTAGACAAGAGTGCACACTCGACCCGTTTCGCGGCCAAGCTATGGAGATTCGCCGCTAGCAGAGCACATCGAGAAAAAACGTGGCTGCGGCCGCGGCTAGCAGCTTGACAGGCGGCACGACCTCACACGTGCGAAGCCCATTCAGTCCCCGCCACCGGGCTCGCGGCGTCGTTACTCTGTGAAAATGCGCCCGAGGATCGTTGTTGGGTCCTTCTGCCAGCTTCTGACACTACTGCTTCGTCGCCGTTTCATGGTAAGGCCGCAGGAAGTTCTCTTGCACGTTGCTAAAGACTTACTCGTTACGTCACTGTTAGCCGCATGAACGAGTGACTGAGGGGGCATGGTAGCCTTGAAGCCATAAACAGCTGCTGCCCATCTACAACGCTGAATTTCGCCTTGCATTCGTTTTTTTTTTTTTAATCGTGCGCAGCAATGAGCGGTGATGGCAGCGATAACAGCCACGCGGCACCGTCCAAGCTGCGAGGCACGTTCGAAACGATGTCGAAGTTCGAAAATGAAATGGTCAAGAAATGCGGCTGGTGAACACGTGCCGTTGCGTGCAGAGGGATTTATGTCTATTTATTCAAGAAGATTACCCGCAGTGGCTTCTGCAAAATTATAGCGCGCCAGTTTTGCAAAACAAATGTGGTTATCTTTAAAGCCGTACCCGCGCAATATTTAGTATGGCAATGCGCTCTGTCTCGACCTCTGTAGCAGGCTATGTGAGCTCGAGCATTGTATTGTTAGCATTGTTAGCTGTATTGCATGGGCTGACGATACGTGTTTTCATGTTTTTATTGGACATGGTTTCCTTACCGTAGAAGGTTCGTTGTTTCTCAGCATTTACAACAGTGCTTCCTTCATGTTAGATAAGAAAAATATGCATCGCACGAAGGAACGTAGCATCTCCATTCAAAAGCTTTGAATGCTTCATTATTGCTTACACAAAGGAGTGCAGCATCTATATTCAATAGCTTTGAAGCCTCCAGTGTTGCTTACCTTCTGCCTGTCATTCTACGTATTGCAGGAACCTCCACTATTCTTTCCTCAAAATACTCTACAGCCAAAGGACACCATGCATATTCAAGGGCAAATTTTCAAGTATCAAGACGATTGCAAGGCTTCGAAGACAGCTGCTGAAGACCTCCAACGCAGTCAAAGTGCTTAATTGAGATGCCAGTATCTTGCAGCTGCTTAATGAGGGACTCAATGGATTACACATACGGGATGAGGATGTTGGTGTGTGCCCAATTGTTTTTGTAGACATTTTATGTTGCCGCGCAACCATTCACATAATTTTGCTACGTTTAATCGCCCTCCTTCGTAGAAGTACAAGAAAAAAAAAAAAACGTCATATTTATTCCTTCCAGAACAATCCCATTTTAAGTAAATTAATTGCTGGCTTGTCCGTGTATTTTTTTTCATTATCTGAATAGTTTCAAGACGCCTTGTGTGCATTGTTATGCGTGTGTAAAGTTTGTTGCCATCACGCGATTAATTTCCGACTATTCTCCATTACTTGCATCTCGCAGTTTCTTCCCGTTTTCTGCCACTTTTCTCACAAACTTGCTGCAATTAATAGTCTGCTATTTTCGTGTTCTTGGCTATCCAGCAGGCTCATTGATATTGAAGGAACATGGCACATTTGTTTACGATACTCCTTTTAGTGTGATTTATTAGAAGTACAATATCACAAACTCTACTTCATCGTTAACAATTGGCACGATTTGTAACGCTAAGTTAAAACTTGAAACATAACAAGTAGGAATTTAAATAAAATGTACAAAATCAAACACATTTATGCGCTCGTCGCCGCAACATATAAACAGCGGCACAAGAGGCTGTATGAAACTGCTCAATTTATTCAACGTTACTAATTTCCCCCTCCCCCCCAAAAAAAATAATAAAAAAAGAAACGAAAATGAAATCACGGCCTCTGAGATTCGGCGACATGCAGCGACCATCTCGAAGGCTGGTCCGTTTCACGGATTCTCCTAGGTTCGCTGCGAACCAAAGCCGGCCGCAGGGGCCTAAGGGAGTGTCCACTCGTTGCGTTTACCATATTACTCTATGGTCTCGGCAGCCGCTCTCGCAGACCGTTTTGAAGGCCTGTCATCAGTGGCGGCTTTGCGAACCCTTGTCGGACGTTCTGCCCAATGTTGGAAGCGCCCGTCAGGTGCGCGCCGTTGGGTATGTCGCGAATTTTTTCAAAGCATTGGGGTTTAGGGACAGTGGAGGCAAGACGAACTTTAAGCGGGTAGAAATAACCAAACAGGTTATCTGATTGATGGCTGAAGTTAGGGCAAGGGGGAAATTTCACCCTTTACTAATGCAAAATATTTTTAGTCACGGTTAGGTGGCGTGAACCGCCGCCCGATTTAAAGTGTTCAGCCTTATCCATCCATCTAATGCGTTCCTGCGCTTGAGAGGAACACCACATAAGTGTTTTCACCACCGTGCATCGCCCCACCCCAGTTGCTTGAAGGGAGGATTGCGCTAGTCGAATTCGCTGCGGCAACTGGGACTACAGCGTTGTTCGCCCTCGGCAACGGCGGCGAGCGTTGATGGAAGGTTGTCGCCGCCCTTGCGGCTGCCGGCGATCGTGCAGGTCTGGGCGTCGCTTCGCCCGTGCGTTCGTTACTGGCTTTGGCCGCGGCGCGCGTCAGGCCGCCTGCACCCGCTCCGTTGGCGCGTGTTGCAAATTGCCCTCGCTGGGAGGCGCCTTCCGCGGTTTCACGTGTAGCTCCACCTCCGAACAAAGCGCAGCGACGTAGGCGGCCCTCGTCACCGGCTCGTATGTTTACTCGGGTCAGTTCTGTGCTCGTTTTCATGGCTACGAAAAGGAGCGCCCACAAGTAACTGCTGCAGTATGAGCAGCTCGACGAGGTGACCGCCCCCGCCCTATTACAGCAACGGACAGTTGGCGGAAAAAAAGTGGAATAAGACGTAGCAAGTGTGTTGCATGAAATGGCTTTAGATTTCCAGAACACACGAACGGGAAATTTCTATGAACCTGAAAAACTAATCTTCGCCGTGTACGTGGTTGAGCAAGCAACCGCGTCCTCAAGGTGCGCGTCAAAAGAACCCCGGGTGGTGAATGACGCAGATGGTGTGACGTCGCGTGGCAAGCTGTCATGCTGAGCCTGCATGCGGCATATTTATGAGAACTCGCGACGTTTGGAAACGTACTTAGACGGATTCGCCTGGTCGCCAGTGGCGACACAACCGTGGAGTTCCTTTGTATGCGGAACACTTTCGTTAAAAGAAGCCGCCGCTGCTTTTGTCCATAGGCTGTTTGGCTAGAGCATTAGCAGCAAGAAAGTGTTTAATGATAACTCGGCGTATTAGCTCGTGTGCTAATGAACTTGCTATTTGCTCATTTTAGGGCACAAATTGAAGCCGAGTAGTAGTGGAAGTCATGCCTGCATAGCGGAACCACTCTCTATGTATCCGACCTAAATATATTCTTTAAAAAATGCCGCGTAGTTCCAGTTGTGATCGTCCAATATGTGTAGAAGCACACTTTTCCACCGACCAACTGCCACGTACCAGATACCGTGCTGATAAAGTCATGGTGTTCTCTGCTGAACTGCGCGTCGCCAACCTGCACAAATCGCTTAGCGCGCGACCAATATCAGGTGCCACCACACAGCCCGCCTATGAAAGCTCGTCATATGCAATCCGAGACCGTTGGCTACGACAGGGAATGTGGCCGCCTAACGATCTGTTTGTCTTCAGGTGAAAAAGCGATACGGAAATCGTATTCGCTCCAATAACTCATTCTTGCTGGCGCTGCGCGGTATTTTGTTTGTGCTTCATACTAAAGCTTCTCTTACCTGGCGAAGACGTTGAAACTAATCCCGGTCCACAAATAAGTCAACAAATAAAGGAAGTAGCCGCATTTGTTAAATACATCAAGGAAAGTTATCTGGCCGAAATCGATAGGAAATTGAACGTATTTACAAGGCTAGAACACAAAATAGATTCTTGTCAAGAGCAAATAGCGCACATGAATGCGGCAGTAATATCAAGGAAAAATAAAATCGACGCTCTGGAGAATCGTAGCAGACGCTCTAATTTGATAATATACGGGCTACCGGAAGCCACAGGAGAGACTCCCTTGACACTGGGACGCACAGGTAATAAAGACGTTCTTGAACGCCGTCTGGAGTCATAACCAGTAGCCGTGGAATGCATGCATCGGATAGGGAGAGCGGAAGCAAACAAGGTTCGGCCTGGAATTTTCGAATTACTTGACTCGGCAGGTAAGTATACAATACTGAAAAGGGGGTACAAACTTCACTATATTACAGAAGAGTTTTCAAAACGCGGGCGGGATGTCGGGAGAAAAATGTGGAACAGCGCGAAGGTAAACAGGCAAAAGAATGAAGAGGCTTCGCTTGTTTTAGAGCAATTGTACATCAACAATCGCTGGCTACGTCTGGAGTTAGGAGCAGGATGACAAAGGGCTGTTTGAAAAAAAAAAAAAAAACAAGGTACGTTACAGAAAGGGGGTCGGAGAATGGTTGTGTCGGCAAAGCAGCAAGCACCACCGGCAAAGACAAAAGCGGAGTTGTAACTTGTCGAGGCGGCAAATTCGGGGACCTAACGCGTTTCACGGTAAATGCTAGAAGCGTCGTCGACAGACCCCAAGCACTTGGAAACTTGATTACGAACCTGCCATAACAAACATGGTTCACGTCCGACATTGTTGATCACGAGTTCGCTCCACCAAATTATTCCGTTATCTCTACAGACCGTTCCACACGTGACCCTGAGTGGTGGTGTTTGGGGGGAAAAATGTTTTGCTTTTGCCATTCTCCCACGAGATAAAAAGACGCTGAGGCGGTATTTTCTCAATCGCTTTGCAACGGTAGAGACGTTGCCTTAGGATGTGTTTATCGGTTCCTGCAGTCAAGACCACATGCAGCGCCACGCCCATGGTTCACGCAACGCCCTCATGGGCGATATTAATCTTCGTGAGATTAATTCTCACGAAGAGCGAGCAGCTTCCGATGCACTGTTCGATCTCATGTTGACCTTCACTCTTCATCAGGTCGTCTCACGTCCAACGCGCTCGCAGGGAACTACTCGAAGCACTGTTGACCAGCCATCATTTCGATATTAGCTGTGTACGATCTGACGTCATTTGCGGTATACCTGACCATGACTTACCGCATGTTACCACTGCCCATTTGCTGTGTCCATAGTAACCTACTTCCAAAACGCTGATAATAGCATACTAACGTATCTTGCTCAAAAGTTCCAGCCTTTCTTTCACAGGTGGGTTCCAATGCCTCTCTTGACGTAAATTCTCTTTGGCGTGCTCTACTGCGTCACAAACTACGTGCCTACTAAAAGCAAGCGGTCGCCAGAAAATAATCGCTAGGTCACCCGTTAATCCAAGCAAAGCGCCGTCTGAAAAGATTGCTTTGAACAATAAACATTAAAGGAGGTGACTAATCCAGAGTGACGAAACTGCCTAATGCCATCGCGTAATTCAAGCTTAAAGCCAAACGTGCAAAATATTTCAAAGTAACATTATTGTGGTGTTGACCGCAGGTGGAAGTCAGACTCCAGCCGTCCCGAAGTAAAAAGCCGTTTATTTAGCATATACAACCAAATATATTATGAAGAACAGAAGCGCCCCCTGGGGAATAAAGAACTGAAATGAATAACGAAACTGAATATAACATACTCCCTCCCTTATTTTTAGTGGTTAGTTGTTAGTAAGTATTAGTAACGAAAAACCCAAAGCATGCACACTGTACTTATTTACACATATTTACAACCTATGTACACAATGACAGACCACCAACTAATTGGTCTGATAGTCTTGAAGCCAGGCCGGTGGCCGGCGCTCTCGGGTCGGCCGCGTTGGACGTCGCACTGGCGACGGGCTCGTTGACTGCTGCTGCGGTATGCCAGGACACAGTGCCTGCGTCCTGGGAGAAGGAGGCTGTAGCGCGGCAGGCTGTGGTGCCTCAGGAGACTGCGGCTGTGGCACGGCAGGCTGTAGTGCCTCAGGAGACCGCGGCGTGGCAGGCTGCAGCGCATCAGGAAGCTGCGAACCCGCCGTGGTTGCTCAGTGGCTATGGTGTTGGGCTGCTGATCACAAGGTCGCGGGATCGAATCCCGGCCACGGCGGCCGCATTTCGATGGGGGCGAAATGCGAAAACACCCGTGTACTTAGATGTAGGTGCACGTTAAAGAACCCCAGGTGGTCAAAATTTCCGGAGTCCTCCACTACGGCGTGCCTCATAATCAGAAAGTGGTTTTGGCACGTAAAACCCCAAATATTATTATTAGGAAGCTGCGACGTGGTGGGCTGCAGCGCATCAGGAGACCGCGGCTGCGGCGTGGCAGGTGGGCTTGGTTCCCAGGTGCTCCTCTCTGGAACCCTGGAAAGCTTGGAGGCATTCTACGTACGGCCGTCTCCAAGTCGGAAAGAGGCTGGTCCCCTCCTCTTGATCACCTCAGTTGGTGATGAAAAGGCGCAGTCTCCCTTGAACCGAACGGACGGTTTTTTGACACGGACAAAATCCCCTACGGCTATCTTCGTCTTCTTGGCGGCTCTCCTTTTGTCCGTGTAGTGCTTGCTGCTTTGCTGCTGACGCCGAACCCTTTGACGAAGTCGCGCCAACTCCTTGGCTGGATCTTCCGCAAATGCTGGTGTTCAGTGCAGGTATTCTGTGACAGCTTGTCAGAGTGGTCGTCTTTCGAGGAGTGAGACTTGAATGAAGTTTTTCAATGTGCGATTGAAACGTTCTATTTGCCCATTGGCTTGGGGGTAGTATACCGAAGAAAGAAAGACTGATGCCTCTGTTTTGCAGGGAAGTTATGAACTCACGCGAAGTGAAGTGAGGCCCATTGTCACAATCTCTTCCGGGTAGCCTTCACGGGCAAAAACACTTCTTAAAAAGTCTTTCACGGTGCTCGTGGACACTTAGCTGCAAAAATACACTTCTGGCCATTTAGAATGGTAGTCAACAAGCGTTATAGCAAATCTGATGTTCTAAGCTGCATGCTCCAAAGGACCAACAATGTCTAGGCCAAGCTTTTGCCACGGTCGCTCAGGCCATTCAACAGGTTGCAACGGTGCTGGTGATGTTCTGGCGGACTTATCTGCCTCCAGGCAAATATGGCAGTTTTTTACTGCCGTTTCCACTTGCTGATCCATTCGTGGCCACCAGAACCGCTCACGCAGTCGCGCCTTCGTGCGCGTGATAACCGGATGTGTCTCTTGCGCGGTGCCGATGATCTGAGCCGTGAGGGAGGACGGAACAACGAGGCGCTCTCCACGCAGTAACAGGTTATCGACAACAGAAAGTTCTTCCCGAATGGCGTAGAATGGTATCGCCTCTTCTGGTATGGACTTCTTTGGCGGCCAGGAATTCAGCACGAATGACTTGATGGTTTCCAGGCCACTGTCGTCGAGGGCGGCCTGTCTGAACTTCTCCTTAGTCACGCAGGCTGGCGGAACAGCTTTGTTACGGGGTTGCGTGCTTGACGGTGTGGAAATAGAACAGGATAGCGAGTCAACAACAGTCGGCTGCGGTGCAACGGACGTGTATAAGCACTTGAGAGCAGAACCCTCAGTGCGAAGATCCAAGACCTTAATGCCGTCAAGACCGATCAGAGAAGTGCCTCGGTGAACAACATAAAAACGTAGTGACGCTGTGCGGCCTTTAAGTCGAACGTCTGCCTGGAAACAACCTAGCACTGGAATCGGCCGTTGAGAGTAGTCAAACAAACTAACATGCGGAGCAGGCAGAAGCGGAACACTCTGAAAATATCGACTGAATTCTTGCTCTGACAGGATTGAAACAGGCTACCCTGAATCAACAAGGAATGTCAAAGTGTCATTCGCGACTTGCACTTGAATATGAATTCCGCTACGCGCGGAACGTTGCACAGTCAAAAATTCCTCAGCACTGCTGGAAGACGAAACATCTTCCTGAAATTCAAGTTCACGGACTCGGCCTTGCATTTGGGTTAGCTTGCGGTTGCATACCCTTTGAAAGTGGCCCTTGCGACCGCAAAACGAAGAAGTCTTGCCATGCGCTCGGCACTGCGGCGCTGACGCGATGTGGTTCCGCGAGCCGCATCGGAAACAAAGTGGCGAGCCGGAGCGGCTACTCTGTTCTCGGTTCCGCTGAGGGGGGCGGTTCCGCTGCGACGCACGTGAGCCGCCCGCGCTCCTCGTTAAATTCTGCTCTAAGGTGGCTGCCGGTTGTGAATTCCTTTGTTTCGAAGAATGCGACGATGGTTTTCGACGCTGCCGCAGTGAAAATGCTTCGACCGAAGCAGAGAGCTCCTTTAGCTCTTCAGCCGCCTGCTCAAACTGAAGTGCAATTCGAACAGAATTATCGAATGAAAGTGTAGAACCCTCGAGCAGTAACCGCTCACGTACGCGAGTGGAAGCTACGCCGGCAACGAATTGGTCGCGCAGAGCATCATCTTGCGAGGCAAACGAACAATGTGACGCTAGCTCCCGTAGAGCGGCAACAAAGTCATGAACGGACTCGCCTGTGTGTTGGCTGCGGCGGTGAAAGCGATGACGCTCGATGATAACGTTGCGCGACGTCGAAAACTGGTGCCGTAATGCGGGGAGTGCAGAGTCGTATTCGTCAGGAGGGGCCACGACAGACTTGTCATCGGCGAGTGCTGCGGCACTTGGCGCGGCCGGTGCTGCGGCGCTGGTCCCTGCATGTAGCGTCTGATAAATACGCTGGCCCTCCGCCCCCAAACAATGCAAAAGAATAGCCTTGCGTTGCTCCGGCTTGAATGCGGCGGCTCCGGATGCCAGCAAGTACACGTTGAGCATCTGCTCCCACTACTCCCATGGCAATGAGGGACGGCCGGGCGTCGGAAGGAAAAACGGTGGCGGAGCAAGCCCAGTGAAGCTCATGGTGGGCGGATACGGACGGCGCAGCGGGGCTGGGGGTACGTTCACGAAATCCTCGTCGCCAATGTGGTATTGACCGAAGGTGGAAGTCAGACTCCAGCCGTCCCGAAGTAAAAAAGCCGTTTATTTAGCATATACAACCAAATATATAATGAAGAACAGAAGCGCCCCCTGGGGAATAAAGAACTGAAATGAATATAACAATTATCTAGTTTTCTTACTAATAATTCCAGAACGTTTACGAGGCGCTTTCGCACCACTGATCGAGAAGCGTCCCAGAGGAAGCAACTGCGAAGGCCAGTGCACGTTATATAGTATAGCGAAGCTGTATATGGCTAGGTTCTGGGAAAAATTGCGTGCGTATATCGAGCTGTGTAGAACAGGAATTTAGTGCCCTTCCACTCTGTCTGCGAAAAAACGTATTCTTTTCTCGGGCATGCAAAGGGCCACCAAGAGTAGTGCCTCGCTCCATCCTATGTGCGTGAGTCCTTGCGCAACGGTGTAGGGACAAGGGGGGGGGGGGGATTGCTATCTCGGATGGATGGATGTGATGAGCGCCCGCTTTGGAACGGGGTGGTGCGTTGTGCCACCAAGCTCTTGCTATTATGCTGCTTAATGTCGTACCTAGGTTAAAAACGAAAAAAAAGGAAGAAGAAAAAAAAAACTATGAACTCCCACAACCAAGTTTTCTGATCCCCTATTGCGAACTTTGCTTTTGTACTTTTGTGCGTCTCCGTTTTTGTCGTTTCCCTACCTCCACTAATCGCCTCTTACTAATCCCTGTTGCGCACTTTTGCCCTGCTCTCGCTGAACCCAAGGATAGATGGATGGATGGAAGGTAGGAGCGTCCCCTTTGAAACGGGGCGATGGCAGTTGCCACCATGCTCAGAGTTTTATTTTGCCTTTTATTTTTATCTGTGTTGTGTGTTATTGAATTTCTCGATTTTCTTTAAATACGTCTTCCTACCCTTTTAACCTTATGTCACCTCTCTGCTTTTGAGCCACCAATCCTCCAATCGCCTTTTGCTAATTTCCACCGCACATTTATTTACATGACTATCATTATCTCTGAACCCTAGGGCCTCAGGAGAGGGTGGCTGTGGCCGCATCGACATCGGGATTGATACAATCACATTTTAGTATGAGGTGTTGCATTGTTTCTACATATTTACTACACACAGTACATGTGTCTTCTTCTTCGTTAAATTTATTTTATAGCTCCGCGTTCTAAGACATCCTGATCTAGCTTCAAAGAGTAGGGCACTGCCTCTTTTGTTATCATAAAACGCTTCCTTCCTGATCTGCTGTTTCCAGTATCGATATAGTTACACACTATGCTTCTTTTCCATTGAATTTATCCAATTTTTACCTTCCGCGTTTTAACCTGTCGTTTAATGCTCTGTCTTTCTTCGTCCTCGTGTCTGGCATTCCTAGTTCTTTTCCGCCATTGTGAGTCAGCGCTCTTTCTGTATAGGTATTTAAATACCTTAGCTGCCCACGTGTTATCGTCCAGTTTCCTCAGGCGTTTGTCGTATAGGATTTTACTCTGAGCTTCCCGTGCTTCGAACGATGCCCAGCCCGCATCTCCCTGTACTGCTTCGTTTGTGGTTTTCCCGTGGGCACCTAGTGCTAACCTTCCCACAGCTCTCTGATATACTTCTAGTCTCGACTGAACCTCTGCCCTTAAACACTGGACCGCATTCCCGAAAGTAAGCCCCGCCACCATTACTCCCTTCCAAATACCTCTCAGTACTTCATACCTGCTGTACCCCCACAGTGCCCCATGTTTCGTTATCCCGGCATTTCATGGCCTTGTATTGTAAGCTCCTGATCAGCTGTATCGTTGAAAAACATTTCACCGGAGCTATCATAAAGGCGATTGAAGATAGTGGCAATGATGATAAAAGCATTGAGCTTGCTTGGGAAGTGATACAGGAGCCACGGGAGCGTGTACGTCGTGTACGTTTGCGAGAGCGTCGTGAACTTAGGAGTGAGCATAAGCGTGAAGAACGCGAGAATGAACGGAAGCATGAGCTTCAAGAACTTACTCTTAGGTGTGAGCGTCACGAACGTGAGAATCAACGCGAGCGTGAGCAAAAGTATGAGAGAGAGAAGGCAGCACTGATCAAAGAGATACAGTATTGTGATCAGTTATTGGCACAGAGACAACGGCTGTCTGAGAATTCTGCAGGTAGTACAGCGCGAAAGAATGAGGAAGAATCTAGCAGATTTTCGCCAAAAGCCGACGAAAAGAGTAGTGCCTGTGAGATTGGCTGCAGATTCATAAGTGAAGGGAAAAGGCTAGCTGCTAACGATGCCTTAGTGGCAACAGAGGCCGTTAAAGGCCGCAAGGAGAGCGACGAGGTGCTGTGCCAACAGATGACTGTAGAGACAGCTAGGCCAGCTGCGAACAAATTGGCACAGTTACCGAGCGTGTGCGTCGCTGGTAATGTTAGCGAGGTTGCTAGCGAAGAAAAGGGTACTGTTGACGCGACAGACGCGAGCACCCATGTCAGGTCAGATCTGCGTGCAGAAGTGAAGTGCGAGCTGAGTGATGCAGTTGAGGGTAATTCTCAGGGTTGCGAGCTGCGTAGCTCAAGAGAATACAACTGCATTGTTCAGGGATCGGTGCGGCTCTCCGCCAGTCTAGATAGCCTAGATAGGGATGATTCCGTTGTTAATCATTCTGGCTGTGCGCGTGAGACAGCGATCGATACCGACGGGCTGTGTGCCGATGCACAGCGTGCGCTGGGCAGTGTAGTAGAGGGCAGTTCGCAAGAGTGCGAGTTGTATAACTCGAGTAAAGCCTGCTGCATTGTGCCAGAGTCGGTTGGGCTGTCCGCCAGTCGAGGCAGAGAGAGTGTTGATTTAAGTGAGAATCAATCAGACTGTGCGGGTAAGAGACCGATCCGGGCCGACGAAATGTGTACCGGCCAGCACGAGGCACGAGAAGGCGACATGAAGGCGAGTGCAAAGAGAAAGCGCCGTAAAAAGAAGCGCAGTAAAGACCGAAAGACGGTAATTAATGTAGCGCCGCCAAAGATGGCAAGAACCCCAAATGGGCAGGGCGCGAGGAGAAGAAAGGTGCGGTCGTCACTGACGATGTTGACGCATCCTAAACGTTCAAACCACCGGTCCAAGGGGGACCGCGAAGCATGTTATGCACGGACGCGGACAAAGGGCACGAGGCAGTTAAACTCCTCGTCGTTCCGTAGTTCTTTTCACAGCTCAGCGTGCAGTTCGAAGAAACGCAAGGTGGCAGGACGAGACCAGGTGGGGAGTAGCGACGCGGTCAATCGAGTTCGTGTTGAAAGCGGGGCGCCAGGACGCAAATTGGCAGGAGACCGTAACGTCTTGGGGGAGCTGATAGTGAGTCAGCCCTTTTGTGTTTCCTCGGCAGCCAGAGTAGTTTTCAAGCCGCGACCACCTCGAGGACGGCTCAGAGTATGAGTCAGACATAAACGTTTGGAAAGGGAGGCCAAAAGAGCGTCCGTAAAGTAAAAGGTGTTATTTTGTTTTATTTTTGAGCATCGGAAAATTTCGTGATTTGAGACTAGAGTTTCTTTCAATGTGTAAGGTATGAGCTCTGTTTGTGTTTTGTTAGAAAAGCTCCGAGATTTGAAAGACGCGTTTGTGTAAACATGTAGTCTCGCGAGATGCTCATTAATAAGTAGATAGGCTTTTTTTGTGTGTGTGTGAGTAACCTGAAGGTCATGGTTATCGTCGAAAGGCCTATGGTAAAGCGCGTGTGTTATTTAACCTTCTTTCTTTTTAAGTGTTTTTGAATTTTCTAAGGATAAGCGCGTAGATTTTCAGTGAGTGCATGATTTGCTCTGAGAAGCGTTCTTAGTCCCATTAGCGCATGTCCTGTGTGGGCGGAAGGAAGCAGATTTATGACTGGGTTGCTCGTGTTTGTTGAGAGCAGCCGTATTCTGACTTCTCTGTTAAGTATGCGTGGAACGAGTTATTAAAAGACGCATTATTTTAAGAGTTCCGCGGAGTGTGTAAGTCCCGCGAGTTTAATTGTTCGTTTAAGTCACGTGTCCTAGAGGGACTAAAGGAAGAAACGTGAGTAAGCGTAATGAAGAGTTTGCCTACGACACAAGTATGCGTTCTGGATAGTGACCACAAGGCTAGCGCGCTTGTGATTACGTACTTGTAAGGTTGACCAGATTGTTCAGTGGCACCAATACATGCGATAAGTACGCCACTGCGATAGACTGGAAACGTGCTGTTCGTGTAGTTAGGCCACTTAAGTTATGTTCGGCTGTTTTCATTTGTTGTTTGCATCGTCAACGACCCTTTTGTTTTGCAACAACAATAGTACTCTGGTTTTGTCGGTATTCGAGGAGAAATGGATAGCTGTTTGGAAGGGTGGTTGGAACTGCTTTATCAAAATTGGGGAAATAAAAGATCAGGGTTCATTTTGACTCAGTAATAGCCTGGCGAGTCAGGGGTGAAGAGCCTGCGCTTACGCGTGGTGCAGCGCTGTGTTGTTTGGTTTGTTTGACGTATGTTCTCCAGGGCCCAGGATCCCGAGGGTTGTCAAACGAGGCTCGATCCCAGTACCCTGCAGCTTCTTTCAGCGTTCCTCCTGGCCAGCGAATTGAGTTCACCGGCCATTCAGAACAACCGGGGCGAGGACGAGCTGTTAGATATGGAGCTGTTTCCTGCGATTACTTCGAGTTCCCCAAACCACTTCGAGTCGCAGCACAGCTAATTGAGGAATGCCGAAGCAGGAAAGCACATTCCAGAGGAGCGGCCGAGCAAACAAGTTTAAGGCAACAAGTTCACGTGCCAACAAGTTCGTGCGCCGCCGGGATTAGCAGGTGGGCCTCGGACAATGGAGCATGAGCAGCCCTCCCCTTCTCCTCGTTAGAAGAAGTGCATTGCCAGTCTGCGAGGCAAGACCGCAGAGAGCCGCCAGGTGTGACACCGCGACACGGGCGCCTACCATTGGCTGAAAGTGGCGTCATCGGAGCGGACTCTCCCATTGGTCAAACATGACGTGACTTACAGTGCTCGAAGGGTTTATAAGAAGCCTTCCAGAGAGACCTGAGCATTCTGGGACATTCCCTGATTCCCTGATTCACCTCTCTCGAACTTCTTGCCGCGGGCCGCAGCGTCCGAGTTGCTGCCGGCCCGTAATGACTGTACGACTGTTCATTTACTCTCACCTCCTTGTATATAATGTAAAATAAACACTCCCAAGTTTGGGTTTTCATCCCGAAATCCGTCCTTCAACCCCTACGTCTGGGCAGTAATCAGTCGCCTTTCGCGACACGGTTGCATAACTTGCAGCGGCCGCTCGACAGCGGAATTGATGCAAGGCTTGAACGAGGAAATTGAGTTGGAGTTTAGGTGTGGATTTACTCTCGATTGAAACTTCATTCCGCTTTCAGGGCATCACATTTAAGGCAAACGCTGTAATTGGTGAGGCCGTGCAGTGCGTTGGCGTCCACAAGACGTCGATGGCCGCTCGGGAAAGGTCAAGCGGCCCGCTAGAGGCATACGGAAGGTACGGCACAAAGGGCGTCTGCGATCCAGCAGTGCTTGCCACGACCAATGAGCGGTTCACTGACTTGAAAATCAACTGACCTGCCGTATGCAGTACAAATCGATGACAGGAGGCGCGTCAGCTTGTCCTCATCGACAGGCATCACTCATCTCGTGTTCTGGAACGTTTCTTCACTCATGGGAGCTTCCACCTCGAAAAGGCGCGTGTCACCGATCTGGTTCCTTTAACCTTGCTGGTGCGTCTGAATGTCGCAATGAATTTATACGCTAAGCTTACACTCTTTGGGGTTTACTCCAAACGGTAATCCTCTTCTCTCGATGCTTGCACGATGGCCATGTCACGCTAATCCAGGTGCTTGCCTTTCGTTACCTGGTAGTGCCGGGCGTTGAAAGGCACGCAAGACGACTCCTTCCTGCCTGTTTTGCACGTTCTCCTCATGCGCTGCCCGTGTCCCGCGTCTCGCCGCAGATTCGATCCCAACCACATGCACTGCTGCAGCGCGACTCGAGCGCGTCGTGAGCTCAACATATTCTAGCCGGGCAACCTTCATCGGAGGAAACGCATTCTCAAAAGGACAGTCGCCCAGTACTCCATTCTTGTGCAGTGAAGCGCATTTCTCAAGCGTAGGGGAGGTGCGGCGACACGCTGCCGATTGCTTATTGGCGTAATTAAACAAAAATAATGTTGTGACACGTGTGGCAGCCGCGGTGCTAATCGTCGGCTGCACCTTTTGTTTTCTCGGTAGAGCCGTGTTCGCTTACCGACATTGGCATGCTCATTGGCGAGATTAAGTACGAACGGGAGTGATCTAACTTGAGTACGAACGGTGGTTTTGAGCGGACATGTGAGGGGGTAGGAGTGTGTGTGGGTCACTGAGAAGGGAAGTGACCCTGAACGCGTGTTGGTCAGCATCATCGGCCAAATGCCGAGGAGAGTGAGCGAGAATGCATGGCCGGCGAAAATTTTTTAGTAGTGTCGGCCTATACTGCCGCCCTATGCCTTCGGTGGGCGACGTGGAGAAAAAGGCAGTCGCAGTGTCGCCCGAAAGGTGAAGCATAGATTGCGATAGCAAATTAGGGGACAGCTATACGAAGTAAGGATAGTAGTTTTATTGGCCGTATAAACTTGTAAACATGAGCACACTAAAACGTGGTGTCACGCCCGCACAAGCAAGCATCTGACTCGATGACCGCGGATCATCATCATCAGCCGGGTTACGCCCATTGCAGGGCAAAGGCCTCTCCCATACTTCTCCAACTACCCCGGTCATGTACTGATTGTGGCCATGTTGTCCCTGCACACTCTTTAATCTCATCCGCCCACCTAACTTTCTGCCGCCCCCTGCTACGCTTCCCTTCCCTTGGAATCCAGTCCGTAACCCTTAATGACCATCGGTTATCTTCCCTCCTCATTACATGTCATGCCCATGCCCATTTCTTTTTCTTGATTTCAACTAAGATGTCATTAACTCGCGTTTGTTCCCTCACCCAATCTGCTCTTTTCTTATCCCTTAACGTTGCACCCATCATTCTTCTTTCCATAGCTCGTTGCGTCGTCCTCAATTTAAGTAGAACGCTCTTCGTAAGCCTCCAGGTTTCTGCCCCGTACGTGAGTACTGGTAAAACACAGCTGTTATACACTTTTCTCTTGAGGGATAATGGCAACCTGCTGTTCATAATCTGAGAATGCCTGCCAAACGCACCCCAGCCCATTCTTATTCTTCGGATTATTTCAGTCTCATGATCCGAATCCGCGGAAACTGCCTACCCTAAGCAGATGTATTCCCTGTTCACTCATCGTCGACGCCATCCTGCCTCGCTCGTTTGCAGCTCTCGTTCCGTTCCCCTGGGGTAAATCGCAAGCAAGCACGGGTGGGGCTCCGGCAGCTGCCGCGCACAGCGCGCGGATTCTTGTTCCGAAGAAGAGTGCGCATTCCGCACCTCTTCTCGTGGGTGGACTCTCCGGCGCTTCCCGCAAGTAGCCGGTGCGGCCACTCCCGGCTGTCGTCGCTGCTTTCGGAACGGCCAGGGCCGCTGTATTCGGAGTGCACTAGAGCACGGTCCAGTGGAACACCACCCCAGCTGAGGCACAAAACAACGAAAAGTGGGATTGGGGCGCTGCCAGCGCCCTGCAGCGGTTTCACCGGGCGGGCTTCTCTGTATGGTGAAACGTGAAACTATTCCAATCTAAGGTTTAATGGCCACATGGGCGAGGCCTGAGCCATTCTGACCTATCACGAAGGGCTAATGGGGTACTCAGAATAATAGTTTTACGTTATACCCGAAAGTTAAGCATTTAAGCATGCAATTGGCCTGGTCGGCATAGACATGGCTTTTAATTGACCACAGTAGTTCATAACTCTGGTACGGCGCGTTGGTCTACGGGCACCTCGCCCACACTGTCGAGACAATAAAGAAAATATAAGGGATGTCTTTGGCAACTTTTCGAAATTTCGGACTCACACTGTTGCAAAATGCATTTGTGTGTGTGTGTGTGTGTGTGTGTGTGTGTGTGTGTGTGTGTGTGTGTGTGTGTGTGTGTGTGTGTGTGTTTGTGTGATTGCTACCAGTAATTAAACATTTACGGGCATTATAACCAAAATTTGCATGCACTATACGGTTTCTGCAACAACGTAATCTGCTTTAAAATTCAGCTTAAGACGTTGCTTAAGAGAGTTGCAGTTGAGCGCTCGTGTTGGTTTATTCTGTGTTTTCTCGTGGTTTCGAAATGCGCTGTGTTACGGCTGCCACCGGTTAGTCCGGTGACGGGCTTTCGGTGACTTTCAATAGCGTCTGCTTGGTGCTCGAACCAGATTGACCATCGGAGAGGGTCCGGCAGGAAAGACGAGATGATGTAAAAAAACAAAACAGAAGACGTAGTTCCAGGTGAGCGGTGCGCTCCAAAACAAAAAGAAATACAAAAACGTCCAGCGTGCGTGAGCTAACGGGCACAGAAGCTCTCTTCTCGCTGGCCTTCCTGCGCCGTCCGGGCAAGCTCATTCTTTTTTGTTCCCTAGTAGAGAGGGCCTTTTCGGCCCACTGGTCAGCCCACACATAGGAATACGGAGAAAAACCACTCCCTGGCGTAAAGGGGTTCAACGTAGTTCACGTCGTGTCAGCACACTGGTGAGCCCACACAAGAGTAAAGTAGGATTCCGCGCGTAATCCCGTCGCCCGCACCTGACAGACAAATATTTTCGTGTTGTAGAGCGCGACGATTTGGCACGTCGAGTCTCAGGCGCTTGGCATCCGTTCCATTCATCGCCGCACACGGTGAACCGTAACAGCTGCAATATTCCATTTTCCACGAAACATTTAGATTGGCCTGCTCCAAACCGCTTAAAAATAAAATTTCATCTGCTCCAAGTTGCTCCAAAATGAAATTTAGTCTGCTCCAAGCTTCTCCCAAAATGCAATTTTGTCTCCTACAAACTGCACCATAACGCAATTTTACTTGCTCCGGAAATTGCTCCAAAATGACCTTGGGCAGCCCCACCCCTACACCCGTGCTGTATCAGTCGGCCTCCTAGACCTCTTTTTATGTTTGCATTTCCCGCAATTCTTTTTCCATGAATCTCTCTAAAGCCAAGCGTGCACTTCTCGGTAACCTTTACGTTCCAAGCCACGGACTCGTCCACGTCATTCGCGTTGTCCGAGGAATGCCATCTCCAGTGGTCGCTTCTTCGGGTACTGCATCGTAGTTAGCGGACACCTTGTCTACATCTGTTGCGCGATTCCCCGCCCTCCTACCATTGCGGATGGAACTTGGTTACTTGCATTGTCATCCTATACAACGCCGATATTACCGTTAAAGGGAGAAACGTTAAATCACTTTGAACTGATTAGTATAGTATTCGTTCGAAATTTTATTTGCGTTAATTTCACAGTAAAGCTTTATAAAAGGGAAAGTAAAGGCCGAACTCCATTATTTTTTAATTTTGCGCTGATACGTCACTGTGACGTCACGGATTACAAAGAAGTTTTTTCGTATTTGGGCCATTGGGGGGAGCAGAAGTTATCGAAACCTGTCAAGTTTAGTCTTTCGCTACTTTAGAATTTAGAATGTAGCCCGTCTGCACCGGCAAAACATTTATGCCCTGGCTGACGCCGTCACTGACATCACAGATGTCTATCGTTTTTGCGTCTCCTGTCAAGCCTCCTTTCACAGTAATTATTGACTTCTCTTGCGTATTGGTATTTGCTATCGCAGCTCAACCTACTTGTCAGTGTTTAATGCCCTCGGTCCATTTCCTTCGCGCTCCAGGATTTGTCATTCTTCGCGGGCAGGCAACGTCCATCACGCGTTCCACAACATTAGTCGCGCTCCCAGCAGCTCCGCATACAAGGGGCCCGATAAGCTTCAACATAGCCTTTCCCACTTGAGGGCTTTTCTCTGCTTTCCGATGCCCTTTTCTGCAGTCTCCTTAACCTAACCGAATGTGTTGTCAGCCTTGTGCCTGCAATGGACTCTTAGGTAGACCTTATACTACGGCGGAGCGCAAATCGCACATCTGCCCGTGCTTTCGCTTTGAATGGACCGCCTCGTTGTACTGCAGCAGCCATCCGGCTTACACTTGTTTGTAACATACGGAAGTAAATATCCGCACCGATTTGAAAAGCCTGAAGCCTCGCGCGTTTTCCTGCCCCTCGCTGCTATGGCTGGCTTGAGGGCGGTGGTTTTCGTTGTATGGGCAGGTGTCGCGTGCCTCTTCGGCCTCCAGTAACATTTTTAATGTGCCACGGTCCCGCATCGCCCCCTGGTGACGCGCCAAGCCAGCTGGGCGGGAATGACTTGTGAAAGCGGGCCCGTCGAGGTCACTAGCTGCGAGACGAGCATTCGGCGCGTTGCGCAACGCGACCTTGACGGCGCGATGTTGCCGCCCGTGTGTTGCCGCCATTAGCCGCAGCTGTGCGAGACCCAGCTGCCGCTTTGGTGAGCTGCGGCTGCTGCACGTCAAGTTGGCTCGCGCGAGGCGAGACTTCTGTATCCGTATTTGTGCGTGAGGCGCCGAACAAAGAGAGAAAGGGCAGCGCTGATTTTGCCCTTCGCTGGCCTCGCCCAGGTTACCCACGTCGCCGCTGCTTGGTCGGCTGTCATCCCGTTGTTTTCCGCGGGCTTCGCTCGGAGTCTTGCGGAATGACTGTATGTGTGGTCGCCCCCCATTATTTCCCCGTCGCCATTATGTCGGCCATGTCTGCGGGTATTGTACAAGCCGTGCAGTAATGCCGCGCAATGCGTGTTTGCCCAACACCACCTAGATTTGCCCCCGTCGATGCCGCCCAACTGCGAAGCGGCACCAGAGGTTGCCGCTTATACAAGACAGGCGGCGCGTGTAAAATTAGGCAGCCTGTCGTGTTCGCTCCGGTCCGTGCCCCTTCTGCTCGCGTTTTCTTCGCCGCCGTTGCCAATTTTAGATCGCCGCTTCTTCAGGGAAGCGGATCTGCCGACTGCGCGTCCTCTTCACGGCACCGCTTCCGGATCGACATTGTAGAGGTGGCAGTCGAGAGATGGGCCAAGTAGTGAATTCTTACCGTCGGCTGAAGCAAGACGCGATAAACGAAAGGTCACACCTTGAATTTCCCGGATCCGCCCCCATGGGCGCGATCGGAGATATCTTGTTCGGTACGCGTTCTGTTCGGTTGCTGCAACGTCACAATGTGGCAGTATGCAAAATTTGTGACAACGGGGCGAAGAGAGCAGCCAATCAGGAAGCGGTGACCTCCCCGGAAGTTTACTTCCGTCGTTTGTCGTCTCTTGCGGACAGTATACTACAAAACGAAATGTTACTCGTCTTCCAAATGAATGAAATCCTTATCTAAAAAAAATGTATTTTTCTTCTCAAACCCAAACACGTTTTCAAATAGTAGTACGTGTGACTACTGCAATTTATAACTATTAGTTTCTTTGCGTCGTCCCTAGGTGGTGTCGCGCACAGCGATAAGAAAAAGAAACGACGGGAACAGTGGCGCACTTTTCAAGAGGCAGCGACAACATTCCAGTGGCTCGCTGGCACCGATGATGGGGTCGATGTCGCTGTACAACCAACGAATTATTTGTTTCGAGAAACCAAAACGACGCCGGAATTCACTTTCTCCCATTTCTTCAAACGCGTTTCGCACCGCCACCCGCTCTCCTCCTTCCTCTAGAAACGCCATTTTCTCGAATTAAACTATGGATTGGATCCAAACGTGCCATGCCGCAGCCGCCGGTTGGATCCAATCCAGTCCATCGGACGCGCCATGCGAAGCCTTATGATCGCTCCAAACTTCCGAGCTCCCGTCGGGTTCGGCGCCTAGCAGACGAAATGCTCGGTGGGAGGATGATTGACAGGAGCGTGTCGTCATTTTGACGTCACTAAAAACGTCGCCGCGCCCCGCGGCTGGCGACGTCGGCCAATTGCGCGTGCCGGTAACCGAACGAACGCGCCGAACAACCATCTCCGATCGCACCCCATATCTTACGTACTAAGCGGTCAAGTACCGAGCCGCCAGCAAAACGACTTTCGACAAACATGGTGTACTATAGTAAGATTAGGTCGATTGTTCATATATAAGCTGTTGCTTCTAATACGGTCGAAAAAACCTCTGTCGCCCCGGCGTCAAGCATTTGCGTGTAACAAACACGGACCTAATGGAGCACCGGACGGGCTCGGGCCTGAAGTTCCCGGCTTCGTGACGGGCCCTGGTTTTAGGAGGTGGGCTCGGCTCGTGTCAGGCTGGGAATGTTCTTTATAATGTATACGCTCTTTATCTGATTCCACACAGGTTGCGTATACATATATCTTATCTGGGACAAGGGGTGTTATTATGGGACAATTGATTTATGTGGAGTGAACGAGAAGTAAGTCAGCCGCTCCTGCCAGTTAACTCTTTCCCCTCTCGCGGCGAAAATGTTCAGGTTTATTTGCATTCATTAGTTTATATTACAAATATTTAATAATCGCGGTAACAAGTGTAGCATTATATTTATTATGTATCGTCGCAAGAGTGATGACAGCCTTCCAAAGCGGGGAACATTCCTCAAATACTGTCGCTTGGATTCAGCAGAGAAATTGTCCGATGCTCTGTCACGGCGCCCACTTGTGTTACGCCATGGTACGCAAAATGGACACGCACAGCGTGCCTCCGTGCGCATGCCCACAGTAACGCATGCGCTACTCGTATTCGATTATATGCTGCGAGAGCGCTTATGGGATTGCCGTAGCAGTGTTGCAATGTGCAGAAAATAGTGCTATTACAGAAAACGTCGCCCGCAATGTATTTCCTTAGCCAGATCTCTGGCTTGAACTAAAGCCCCTCCATCCACGTTTCCGCCGACCAGAAGCGGTGGCGGCGCGTGGATGGAGGAGCTTTAGCTTGAACGAGGCAATCATACTTTCCGTGGCTGGTCCCCTGTACTTCGAACCATGGTCGCCCAATCAGTGGTCATCGAGAAGCGGCGGTGGCCGCCGAACTCCTTCGAAAAGGAAAGATAGCTTTTCGCTCACCTGTTGCCGTTCCTTGCCACCACTTAGCGGTACTACGACGACGTTTGGAAGGCTTATGCACCGTTATTAGAAAAGGGCGGGGAGCGCGGAACTAACCCTGGACATCGCGGCACACGTGTGCATGATATTGGGCGGCACTTCTGTGGTACGTGGTAAATAAGCGCTCTGCTCAACTTGCTTGCTTCAAACACGAAATTCGTAACCCAGAGTGCTCGGGTAACAGCGAAACTATACGATCACTACGACAGCCCTCTCTACGTGTGCCATGTATCTGCGCGTGTGGCGCTGGGTTCGGCCAGAATTGCCAGGCGGTGAAATTAAAAATGCAGTCATGGGTAGAAAGTAATAGAATACTCGGAGAACTTCAGAACGGGTTCAGGAGTGGTAGGCGCTTAGATGACAGCCTGTTCGTGCTTACGCAGTGCATAGAAATAACTAAGGCGGAAAATAGACCTCTGTGTTTAGCCTTCCTGGACATAAGTGGTGCATACGACAACGTGAACAGGGAACTCCTGTGGAACATATTAAAAGCTGAAGGTGTCGGTCATGAGGTAATTGATTTTCTACAGGAAATATATCGAGAAAATAATGTTGAAATACCATGGGGAGGAATTAAGAGTACGACAACTGTCGAGGTACACAAAGGATTAAGGCAAGGTTGTCCTCTATCACCGCTGCTGTTCATGCTTTATATGATAAGCATGGAAAGAAGGTTACAACGAAGCAATCTAGGGTATAATCTGTCGTACAGATTAGGCGAAAAGGTTGAGCAACGACTCCCGGGTTTAATGTATGCTGACGATATTGTACTGTTAGCAGATAGCCAGGAAAATTTGCAAACTCTGGTTAATTACTGTGGAGACAGGAGACAGTTTAGGTTTCAGTTTTAGTGCAGCTGAGTCCGGTTGAATGTATTTCGACGATACAACTGATCAGGAGCTTACAATACAAGGCCGTGAAATACCCCGAGTGGCCGAATAGAAATATCTCGGGGTATGGATAAACAAAGGGCAGATGTACATGGAAAAGCACGAACAGTCTCTCATAGCAAAAGGGCGAGGAGATGCCGGGATAATGAAACATAGGGCATTGTGGGGGTACAACAGGTATGAGGTACTGAGAGGTATTTGGAAGGGAGTAATGGTGCCGGGGCTTACTTTCGGGAATGCGGTCCTGTGTTTGAGGGCAGAGGTTTAGTCGAGACTAGACGTAAATCGGAGAGCTGTGGGAAGGTTAGCACTAGGTGCCCACGGGAAAACCACAAACGAAGCAGTACAGGGAGATACGGGCTGGGCATCGTTCGAAGCACGGGAAGCTCAGAGTAAAATCCTATACGAAAACCACCTGAGGAAATTGGACAATAACAGGTGGGAAGCTTAGGTGTTTAACTACCTATACAGAAAGAGCGTTGACTCACAATGGCGGAAAAGAACTAGGAAGCTAACCAGTAAGTATGCTAGACACGAGGACGAAGAAAAAAGGAGCATTAAACGACAGGTTAAAAACGCGGAAGGTAAAAATTGGATAAATTCAATGGAAAAGAAGCACAGTGTGTAACTATATCGATACTGGAAACGGCAGATCAGGAAGGAAGCGTTTTATGATAACTCAAGAGGCAGTGCCCTACTCTTTGAAGCTAGATCAGGATGTCTTAGAACGCGGAGCTATAAAAAGAAATTTAACGAAGAAGAAGACACATGTACTGTGTGTGGTAAACATGTAGAAACAATGGAAAACCTCATATTAAAATGTGATGGTATCAATACCGATGTCGATGCGGCCACAGTCACCCTTCCTGGGGCCCTAGGGTTCAGAGATAACAATAGTCATGTAAATAAATATGCGGTGGAAATTAGCAAAATGCGATTGGAGGATTGGTGGCTCAAAAGCACAGAGGTGACATAAGGTTAAAGGGACACTAAAGCGAAACAATAAATCAGTTTAGACTAATGAAGCATTGTTTGAGAACCCTGCAGGCACTCATTAAAAAAAATAGTTCTATTATTAAATGAGAAAATGAAGATCCACGTATTGGTATTTGAATTTCGCGCCGAAACCTTAGCGAATGTATGTACGTCAGCGTGACGTCAGGGATTCCAAAGTAAGTTTTTGCATTTGGGCTGCGTTCGCTGAATAAAGGTTCCTGAAACTTGTGATGCTTAATGTTTGATTCCTTTAGAACACAATGTAGTCAACCTGTACCACTACATATAATTAGTAGGCCCTAGAAGATGCCATCAAAATCCAAGACGTCACAGCCCCCAGATGCGGGAACTTAAGTAGGCGTCGCCACCCGTATTTCGTTCTTGCGCTTTTTCTGGCTTACCAAACGTCTTATCGTTGTAAGAGTGGTGTTGTTGGTCTTGTAGAACGGTAATTTACTGATGCAGAAGAAATCATTTTTCACTTTAGTGTCCCTTTAAAGGGGTAGGAAGACGAATTTAAAGAAAATCGAGAATTTCAATTACACACAACACAGATAAAAATAAAAGGCAAAATAAAGATCTGAGCATGGTGGCAACTGCCATCACCCCGGTTCAAAGGGGACGCTCCTACCTTCCATGCATCCGTCCATTAAAAGATTGTGCTTTTTATGAACTTGACTGAACACCAGTCACGATTTGTGCGTCTTGAACACCAGTTGCTGCAACGAGGAGTGTGACCTAGAGTTACCGTATATGCTACCAAAGGTAGCGGAGTTGCGCGTCTGTTTTATCACGCCGCTAGCCTCTGTTGGCAGAGCGTCGTCACGTGGTAGTCAAGGAACCGTGCATTGCGGAGAAACAGATGCTCGGGCCAATTTTAGTATTTCCCGACACCGCCGCTGCAGCGAACTGGATTGACACAAGTTATCGCCAGTCAAATTCAAAGCGAATCCGGCCGACCTTGGCGTTCGCTGTTCGCGGGCGGGCTAGCTGCGGAGAGCTAGCTATGTCAATCCTGTGAGAGAAAAACTTTCACTACACTCCCACAGAAGGTTACTTTTGGAATCCCTGCAGTGAAAAGGCGCATAATGAAGTGGTACTTGCAGGTGTGGCTGATATCCAGTTCCTGCTAGTAGGTGGGTACGTTTCTACAGCAAGTCTAATGGGGTACCAGTGTCGAAATACTAATGGTTGGTCATTGATTCACCAGTAATGTTTTAGACTGCCTACACGTTGAGAGCTTTGGCACATAAGCAGGTATCTCTAATGCAAAACCGAGTACCCATTATCCAGTGTTCAGTGCAGCGCCGGATTATGGGCCCAGTGCCGCGCGCTGGTTGCTGGGCAGGCGCGGCGTACTCGGAGGCACTGGGTACTGGTGCGAAAAATAACTCTAGCGCGTGAAATACGCTGTGCCTGGACGCCGTATATATTTTGTTGGAATACAAAAAGCAACCGAGAGCGATTTGGTGCAATAAAAAAAAGAGAAAAAGCTCCGACCAGGATTCGATCGTCGGACCTACAGATCCCAAGCCCGGTACTTAACCACTGCGCCACGGCAGGAGGTGAAAGTGGATAATATGCCATGTCAAGGAGCAAGAAGCAGTTTTCGTTTCACAGAGGTGTCTCGTTCAGTCATGGTAGATGCGCTATCGCCCTGCATATAAAACTCACGCCTGTACCACAAAGAAAATTTTGCTGTCCGTATTCAGTAGCGCGCTCGGAAGTGCCACAACATCGATTTTCACTTGCGATTGACATTTTAACTTTGAAAAAAGTCCTAAATGAACCGCCTACCCGGGACGCTGTATGGGCTGTTACTACTGATTTGGATAGCTGTTTCTTGTTCTTCACGCGAAGGATATGCAACGTTTTCTTAGTTCAGTGATGCCTTTCAGTCGACACGTTTGTCTAGTCGTATATCTTCGTCAGAGAAGCGCAGGCTAGTGCCGGGAGCCTCCCGCAACAGCACATATATATCTATGTTTATGACGCGTCACATCGGCGCTCGTCGCTACTTGTGCTGACACTGTAAACACGAAAAAACGGTTTATTTAGGAACACCGATGCGAAATCTGAAATATAGAGTGATTTATCCGTGTTAGACTTCTTGATTCCTGAGCCTAGGCGCGCCGAGAGCGTGCAGACGGAGTCGGCGGACACGCTAGGCCTAAGCTTCGGTGGGGACTGATCTCGGCGTCTTTTTCTTGGCGATCTTATGCAGTCAGCTGTTCCGATGCGCTTTGTTTGTGATTAGGCGGACAAGCAGTCCAAAAGTGATGCAAAACCACCAACGGTCGATCGACAATACGGTAGGCATGCCGCCTCCACAAACGGAGTGTGGCTTCGCCGCATAGATTTGGTTGCTTCCCAGCAAGATTGCGGACCTGCGCGCAACTCTGCTACCTGTGGTAGCATATACAGTAACTCTAGTGTGACCTGCACTCGGGACACGCGCGTGTGCACGTTTTCGCGACATCGTGCCTGCGAGCGTTTCCCTGCTTGCACTTTCCGTCGCGGAAGCCAATAAATTTAGCTTTCATCCTCGTGGCAACCTGCTTCGAAAGTGAGGACCTGTGGCGCGCACAATTTTGCCTGCTACAATATCCGCCCGCGCCTGATGATTCCCACCGCTTTGATCTGCAGAAAAAATAAGTATGCCACAACTGAGTAAGCCTTCCTCGTACTCTATGCCTGGTCGTTATTGTCCACCCTGAAGCCTTTGATAAATTACTGAAGCCTAAAATACTTGTTAGCGAAGCATTGCAGGAGCCGGAAGGCGTAGCCTCGGAGTCTGGCGTCACACGGTGGATCGCTCTTCTAGCCTACGCTACCGGGGCGTCACTCGGAGGCTAAGCGTGCCCACGCTGCCGTCCGAGCATAATTGACATACCGGCCGAAGACTGCGCATGCGCGCACTTTACCGTACGGCGAGACTTTCCGTGCTGCATACTAGGCGGTAAGGAGTCGGTAAAGGCACATTCACACCGAAAGCGGAGCGTCTAAGCGGATTTTCAAGGCGGCGAGCGCCCGCGCCGCCGGGAAGGTGGGGCATCTCGCACTATCTTTAGCAATTTCAGGGACGCCGTCTCGTGGCACTTTGGGTTTGTACGCGCACTTTCGATATATTCTTTTTCGTCGTTGGTTGGCGCGCTCCCGTCCGCTATCTGCTTCTGCAAAATGATGAGCTCAGATGAAGACGAGATCGTTGGCATTTTACTCGCCACTTGTATAGTCGCTTTTCAAGATTTGTTACAGCGCAACGCAAGACAAGGACAAAAGAAGGCATAAAGCGACGACACGGCGTCGTGTCGTCGTTTTATACTTTCTTTTGTCCTTGTCTTGTGTTGCGCTATAACAAACCTTACTATAAATCCCAACCAACTGGCCCAACTTGCCGTTTTGACGCTTTTCAAGAACAGAAGCGAAAAGCCCAGAGAAAGACATTCGTTTACTTTCCTTCACCAGTGCTTCCTCAGTGTCGGGTTCCGATTGGCTGCGGCCAAAGCGGCCAACATGTCCGCGCGGAAAAAATCGGTCCAAGTTCGATCCTGCCAAGCGGCCGCGTATTTTCCGCAAACGTGCCTTAAGGCTCGGCTTGCCTCGTGTTTTGCGAGCCGAGCCGCACCAAGCCAACACAGTGAGAACTGGCGTAGGCCACAGAGTCCACACCGTGCATGGCGACGTCTCGCGTGCTTTTTTTTTTTTTACCATGACAGGACTACGGCAAGAGTTCATTTTAAATCACTCTCTGCGGATCGACGAAGCGGCAACAAGTAAACAGTGGCATAAAAAAAAACCAGGTTTGTGGCGCCATCTAGTGGTGCAGAGTTTACTTAGAGGGGTCGCGACCCGCCGTGGTGGCTCAGTGGCTATGGTGTTGGGCTGCTGAGCACGAGGTTGCGGGATCGAATCCCGGCCACGGCGGCCGCATTTCGATGGGGGCGGAATGCGAAAACACCCGTGTACTTAGATTTAGGTGCACGTTAAAGAACCCCAGGTGGTCAAAATTTCCGGAGTCCTCCACTACGGCGTGCCTCATAATCAGAAAGTGGTTTTGGCACGTAAAACCCCAAATATTATTAGAGGGGTCGCAGAGTTCTTTTTTTTGCAGTAACTAACTATATTCTAGTTAGCAGAGGTGTAAAGTGTCCGCAGCGGTGTAATTTAAGAGAAATAAACCCTTTTTTATGTATACATTAGATAAGAACGCGTATGTAACAAAAGGTTGCACGTGTTGCATGACGAAGTGTCACAAGATCTCTCCCTTGTGAATGGCGTCTACGTTTGTCGTAGCCGGGCATTTTTGTAATGAACAATGCGTGTATGGACGAGCTAAAGCTTTCTGGCATTCGTCAAAATGAATATTTAGCGCTCAGCGCATAGTTATTGTATTCTGCAAAGCCCCAATGTTAGCCGCTATCATCATTATCACATTACCGTAGGCATCGAGCGACACACGCAGCTAAAACGTCTTCGGTCATCGCGGTAGGTTAGCATGAAACGGCAATACCGTACCGTATACCGCACTTACCATACCGTAATACGGCACGGCACTGTTTCAGAGAAAGAAGGGGATGTTCGCAGGAACGAGTGTCACGCTTGACTCCATTTGCGTGTCTTGGCTCCTGGTACGGCCCAACCGCGACCGCAACGAAGCGGCGTATAACGCACTTTCACGGGAGTTCCTCGGTCTCGGCGTCGTAATCCGCGAGCAAGTGCCATTCAGCAATCCCGTTGTCGTCGAACGTTTCTCGCCTTGGTGTCGCGGCTGGTCTGTCCGATGCGACGTACTGTGAGCCTCACGAAGCGATTCGTCGCTTATGGTACGCCCACACTAGCGACAAAAACGCGCGCGACACGTCGCACGCGGCAAGCGCCCACGCGGCAGACGCGTGCGGGCAAGTCCACAGTCGCGTTTTGCGGCACGCGGCAGCGGCCCGTGGAGTTCCGCGTTGTCTCGTTCCATTCGATACTTCTCGTGACAACGCGCTCTCCGTTCTTGCCATTTCGTCTTCCATCGGAAGTGTCTGTGTTTTTTTGCACCACTGCCGGCCACGCTCAGGCATGTCGGATACGGACGAGGAGCTACTGGTGACTGTGAACACTATAATACTTGGAAACATTAGTTGCGCTTTCTAGACGATCACATGTAAGAAGACAGGACAGGCGCAAACTATAAACTATAATACTTGTTTGTTCTTTACTTGTGTGACGCCGACGTGCCAGAAAGCGGACGAGAAAGTTTTGGGTGCGGTACAGGGACACTGAGGGCCAGGCGCACACTCTGCTTCCCCGCCTTCACCAGTTACTCACCTGTCATGCCAAACTGCTGTCCATAATGTGCCAGCGGTTGGCGCGCAGCTCCTTGTCCGACGCTCGATTTATCATAGAGGCACGCATATCCGCGAACGGTTTCCAAAAACGCCTCCATTGCGAGGCGAATTCTTCGTCGACGCCTCAGTGGCGGTGTAGTAAGGCTTGACAAAAACAGCCCCCTGTAGGGGTTGAAGGACGGACTTCGGGATGAAAAACCAAACTTGGGAGTATTTATTTTACATTATATACAGAGAGGTGAGAGTCAGGTAACAGTCGTACAGTCATTACGGGCCGGCAGCAACTCGGACGCTGCGGCCCGCGGCAAGAAGTTCGAGAGAGGTGAATCAGGGAATCGGGGAATGCTCTGGTCTCTCTGGAATCCTTCTTATAAACCCTTCGAGCACTGGAAGTCGCGTCATGTTTGACCAATGGGAGAGTCCGCTCAGATGACGCCACTTTCAGCCAATGGTTGGCGCCCGTATCGCGTTGTCACACCCGGCGGCTCTCTGCGGTCTTGCCTCGCAGTGGTGCAATGCGCTTCTTCAAAGGAGGAGAAGGGAAGGGCTGCTCATGCTCCATTGTCCGAGGCCCACCTGCTCCCGGTGCTACGGCCCCTCAGCGGTAGCAATTGTCTTCTTCAAAGGCGATGAAGAGGTACGCTTGGGCCTTCCCGGCACGTCTGGCTGTCACGGCGCATTACCGCCGTCTTGGTTTGGCACCCACTTCACTTCCAACAATGCCGTGCTATCCCCTCGCTTTCTGGAAGAGTCAAGCAGAGAATAGCTACCGCGGCTTACAAACTTGTTGGCTCGTGCGCTCCTCTGGAATGTGCTTTCCTGCTTCTGCATTCCTCAATTAGCTGTGCTGCGATTCGATGTGGTCTGGGGAACTCGAAGTAGCCTCAGGAAACGGCGCCATATCTAACACCCCTTGACTGGAAATGGCCTCTGAGATTTTACGGCGCGCGTGTCACTGTTCAGTCTCAGAGCCCATAGATTATGATTCTTTGCTTATGCGACAGGTGGCGCCACAACAGCGCGGCTCGTAAAGCGACTCGCTTCTGATTGGTGGTCGTTTTGCGTCTGCCTCGAAAAATGGGTCTCGCACCCCATAGAATTTCTCACTACATTACCTAGAGGGAAATCTGGCGCTGCTGCGCTGTGGTATGCATGGGAATGCCGGTATATTGTGGATTCGGATTGGCATCGTTCTCGTAGAGACAGGACACCTTGAAGACGCGCTTGGCAAGTACCGTTCCGTCTGTCACAATGATTCATCTTCTACTAGATCAGCACGTAAAAAGCTGTTTTAGCTTTATTATTACGCGAAAACATGTTTTGTTTAACTATGAGAACTTGTTATTGTGTGTACGACTACATGTCACGTGAAAAGTATCAGCGGGCCGCTAAAGTTGGAGGACAGACGACAAGGTTCACGCTCGCTTTGAAACAGTTTGTCGTCTGTTCTTGCTTTCCTTCGCTTGGTCATGCATCGTGGGTGAGTAAAGATGTAATATGCGTGAATGGAAACATTTTATGAAGATTTTACTTTGAGAACGCGTTATTTGCGTAGCCATATCTACGTTTTAGACGAAGCCTCTTACAACACCAGCCAACACGAGCCTCGCAGACACATATACCGTCATTCCCATGACGGCACGGTGCCCCCTTAAGAAACTCCCATAGATGGTGGCGCCAGATTACCCTCTAGGTGTTATAGTGAGAAACTCTATGTCGCACCCATTCGCGCGTTTGCCGCGCGTTGCTGCCGCTTTTCGTGAATCTTGCCGCGCGCGACAGCACCGCCCGCCGCGCGCGGTGTGTCGCGCGCATTTTTGTCGCTAGTGTGGACGTTCCATTAAGGGCAATACGAGCTGGAAGGTCGCTTCCCCCGCTGGCCGATTGTATTGGCATGCGCCAGCAACACACCGATTATAGGGCTCGAGAGCTGGTATGGTGGCGCTGCTGCGCTAGAACAACCAGTGCCGCCTGTGGCGGCCGCGCGCGTAACACGTCGTCACTTGTTGCAGGTGCTCATCCCGCTTCTGTCGCGTGCAAAAACAGCATCGCGTTTTATTTTGCGACCTTCGCAGAATTGAAAACATGAAACAGTATTTCAAGAAAAGAAACATCTTGCTCCGCGACAACGATCTTTACGCCAGCCATCATGTTTAGAGAAGAAATTACCCCTCCAGCGTTGTTGGCAGGTGGGTCGCGCAAATGAAAAGCGTTGGCTGTTAGATGCAGGCTCTCTTCCTGGCATCTTTCGAGTTCACCAGACCAGATCGAATCGCCGTCGCACCTAATTAAGGTGCGAAAAAGCGAATCTACCACGTTCCCGAGGCGCAGCACGTCCAGACAAGTGCCCCCCGCCCACCTCGTGCGCCGCATGTGGAGCTATTGTCCCACTGCTTGACTCTTCCCGAAAGTGTAGCGGGAGCCTGGCATGATTCCAGGTAACCTGGGTCCCGAGCAAAGCTGCCTTGCGGCTCTGAAAGGTCGCTCGAGAAGAACCCGCCTCCCCCCGCTGAGCGCTTGCAAACCCGGAGGTAGCGACGGCTGTAATTCACCGTGAAGCCCTGGGAGCAACTCCCCATCCGCATATCGGGACGGCAGTTGCACACAATAAGGGCAATACCGGAGGCAAGTCATCCCTCGGACAGTGAAGCCCATGGAGCGACCCCGTGAGCCGAATGTGACTGCACTCCACGGGCACGTACCATTGGCCGAACAAGACGTCACCTCGAGACACCGAAGGGGTGAAAAGCCAGAGACCGGGAGCAGAGAAAAAGCATTCAATCCTCCATTCATCTCTTTCGGGCTTCTTGCCACGGGCCGCAGCGTCCGATCTGCTGCCAGCCATCAGTGATTGTTAATTACTGCATGTTTTTAGTGTAAATAATGTAAATAAACCTCCAGTTTCCATCTCGAAATCATCCTCAACGTCGGCCAACTCCCGCGCTCAACGGCAAGATCCAACACGGCTAAGACATGCGGCTTCAGGCAAGCAAAATGATCGTTATTTCTTTCTCTCTCCCTGTTATTCTTTCGTTTTTATTACCCCGTTGTCTTCACATTGTGGGAGCGAGCTGCACATGTAAGGCTGGATGGTGTAAATACGGCCGCGGCCCTGGCTGTGTTTGCCAAGAAGTCTGAGCCCTGCACAGACCTCTCGGGCGCCTCGCCCGTCGCACGACCCGGATCTAGCGCTCCCGTCGCTCCTTCTCGGGAGACTTAATCCATCAAATTTTATTCTTGGGCCGGAGGCGTTTCTGTAGCTGTAGGGGTCGGGCATGAAATAAATGGTAGCCGGCCCGTGCCGTCGTCCAACTCATCCACGCTGAGGACGTTGTTGAACGGAGAGACTTGTTCTCATCGAGAACGAGCAATATGGGATTTATTTACAGTATATCTACATGAGAACGTTACAGTTCATCAGTCTAGCATGACTGAAAGAGAATGCACACTGAACAGCCGACAACGGCTACTTAAATACGCTCTGTCCTCCCTAGAGTCCTAGGTGAGGGAAAACGGCCGTTCAACGTTCGACCGATGGGAGCGTTCAAAGTCATTGTCGCCGACCCGCCTTTGAGGGGGAGGGTTTACACACTCACTTCTGCGCAGGTTTCACTGGCCACACCGAGGTGAGTGGGTTCTCGCAGATACGGGTCCTGCCCCGAGCAGGCGCCTCTTTATCCCAGAGTTGACCCCACAGACAGTGGCCGCCGCGTCTGTCCATTGACTGACGACTTCTAAGACCCGTGAGACAGCACCGCAAAACATCTTCCAGTAGCTCCCCTGCTCCAAACAAACCGTGATGGTGACGGCGAACACACTTAACAACACTTGGTCCGCCGACCGCGCCTAGACATGGTGCCGCCGACGGGCTGGGGACTGTCGTATCGTCGTCCTTTCAAAGCGAGTCGCCGCAGTAGACATGGTGGCGCCGTTCGGTTGGGGACTGTCGCTTCCCCGAAGATCGCCAGCCTCCGCAGGTCGAACGTAACAACGGTTCCATTCTTTTTTGACCGGGATTCTGCGTCATTCTTTTGAAGTGCGCCAGACTTGGTATGCGTCATCCATTTTTTGCCTCACACCGAGGCTGCTAAAGGGCACTGGGACACAGTACCGCCTAGAGTTACTATATAGGCTCCCTTTAGGGAGGCTTCTTGAAGGGAGTCTATACAGTAGACACCTTTAGTTACACGTACGCAGAGACTTCACGCACGCAAACGTGACAGTGCTACGTGCCATACGCTCACTGCACCTGAAACGCTTTTAGCTACACGTACGCGACGAACGCTAAAAGCGACCAAGTGCCGTCATCTATCGCCACGTATAAACACTGCTGCAGCCATTGATATCCAAGAGAAATCAAAGCCAAGCCAGTCGAGTTGGATTGGCGTGCAAAACACGTAAAAGTGTGTTCTTGTGCCGATCGGAGCTTCGCAATGCCTAGAAGTGCTATACCACATGTTGTCCTCGAAAGGGAGGCAGTCCCTTACGTCTCACAACAAATCCGAGTCGTTTTTACAAAACGAAGGCGCGGAGCTACCTTGTAGTGTTTGGCTACAGAGGCTAGAAGGTTGCTTTCGCTTGTTCGAGATCTCGCGAGACCGCCACGCGGAGTTCTCTACGTGCGCAAGGAACGCACGCAAACTTTTGAGTCTCACGTATGTCCGTGAGACTCACGCAGAACCTTTGCGTTCAGCGCAGGCGCACTGCTCACACGTAAGAACTCTACGTACGCAAAGTCTTTGCGTACGTGAATCTAAAGCGTGACGGTCTATATAACGACCGCTCGAATTCTATGCTATATATAGTATTCGCCACCCTTTCTGAACTGCCCGGTAAGTTTTATTCGTTGCGAAAATATTTTTACCCAGATGGATACTAAATTGATAGACACAGTGCTTAACAAGAAGCATTGTTAATTGCTAAGGCATTTATATGTCGCCGCCCGACGTGCATCTCGGCGTGCTGCTGAAAGCTTCGTTCTCCTCGCGCCGAGTTGGCGCTGTGAAGGTGACGCCCACGAAACCGAACCCGGGGCTGGCCATGGTTTGTTGCCCAGATTGTGCTCGACCCGCGCTCGGAATGCTTCGTCGATCGGCGTCAATGCACGACCACCACCATGGAGACAACGTTCGCCTTCTTTCAAATCAGTCAGCTACCGCAAAAATTGCTTTGACAAAAAAAAAAAAAAGCAGTGACTTGCGGTGAAGGACGCAATTATTTCATTTCAGCGGTACACAACATTTTATGTGACGCTTCTGTAAAATGTGTGTGGACCGAGTCTTTCTAACACTCAGACCACCGACCTTCCACGAGGACGGTCGAAGGAGAACAAAGAAAGCCGCTCGCTTATTTCGACTCCTATGCTCTTAAACAAGTGTACACCCTTCGGAGTGTACGTTTGCCACACAACAATAATCATCTGTTATCCTCGCCAATCTTATCCCAAAGGAGCTTTACTTTGCTGCTGGCCAGTTTTTGCTGTGCGGCACTGCCCCAGAGATGCTTTCTCTTTGGTCTAGTGGCTAGTGAATAGTCCTGTGTGACATAGATATTTTTCCTTTTAATTTAGAACAGTTCTTTTTTTTTCCTTTTTTTGCAGGACAATATTTTTTTCGTGGTGGTCAGTGAACTTGCGTATTACAGGGTAGAGTTTACTTCTTTGTCTGCGTCCTATTCTATGAATTCGTTCCACTGATGATACATGAACTCCATTGTTTCCTTAGTGGCTATGGTGTTGGGCTGCTAAGCACGAGGTCGCGGGATCGAATCCCGGCCACGGCAGCCGCATTTCGATGGGAGCGAAATGCGGAAACACCCGTGTACTTAGATTTAGGTGCACGTTAACGAACTCCTGGTGGTCGAAATTTTCGGAGTCCCCCACTACGGCCTGTCTCATAATCAGAAAGTGGTTTTGGCATGTAAAACCCCACAATAAAATTTTTAACGCCATTGTTTCCATCACTAACCGCGAACTTTTCCGCGAGCGCTTGTATGCACATTTTACGAACTGAGACTGTATAATGATGCATTCTTTTGTTCTGCTTACTTTTACTTTGTTTGTTCATGCTCCTCACGTATTTTGTTAATAATCCCCCATCACTCAATCCTCCGACCGCAGCCTGTGATGTACCTTTACATAAATAAAGGGTTTCCTGAAAATTTTTTTTTAAACTATGGTTTCTGTAAGTGATTCTGTGGTTTTATTCATTTGCTCTGTGACACCAAATATAACAAGATTATTACGTCTACCCGCGTTCTCGTAAGTCCGTAAGTTTCATTTGCGTGCTCATGGCGTTTTCTTCCATACTATTGACCTTGGTTCCGAATCCGTGGATTTTCGCTGTTGATTGCTCGAACTATTTCAGTTTTGTTTCATTAGTGTGAACCCTCTCCTGGATGACTTTTTGGCCATTGAGAAGTTCAGTTAGTAATTCCTCAGTTGTAGGTCCGGGTCAGGGCTTAGCTTCCACGTCTTCGCAAACCAACAGATCGACATGGGCGCCAAGAACACATTCAGTAAGCATTCTCATGCATTGTGGGCAAAGCAGCAGCAATAAAAACCGGTTGTCATGGCGGTAGAAATCGGTTGGATAAAAGCCCCGGATCATGGAGCAGAATGGGTTGCTAAACATGCATCCAGCTGTGCTGCTGCCTGGCCCACTGGTGCGGTATGTCTTCGGGGGTGACTTATGCCCGCTTGGTGGGGTCACGTGGGATGACGTCGCCCCAGGCAGATTTTTTGACGGTTGCGATGCACGGTTCTTCGACAGGGCAGCGATAGCCAGGATCGGGCGACGGGGTCATGGCGCGGCTGGAGTAAGCGACACCCGATGCCACCGGAGATCAGCTACACGTCGGAGGCTTGATTCTAAGAACGAGCGCCATGACCTGGGTCGTGAATCAGAACGGGTTAAACATGCTTCCAACTGTGCTGCTGCCTAGCCCACTTTGCTTCCTTTCTTGAAAAGGCTGCGCTCGCTACTTTCCTCGTCTGGCTAGATACGATCGAGAGAGTGTAATTTTGCTTAAGAGCGTATACTGCGCACAAGCAGCTGCCTTCCGATGCGAATGATTCTCGAGTACCGTGTCTCAGAGCAAAGAGATTCTTTGCTTTTTTTAAAGGTTTTATCGTTGACGAAATGAATACCTGTAGCATGCAAATGTTGGTAGGGGTTCATTTCAGTGGTATCCGCTCAGGCTAAGGAGAGTAAAATAGCGCTAACTTCCAAGTCAGCGCTTATGTAAATTTTTCCATAGTATGCGTGCGTTGGGAACGCAGTCTAAATGAATACATTTTATTATCCTGGTGTTCAATTCGCCTGCTGTGCTGGCGAATCGGTAAATTGGTAAATAGGTAAATATTCTCGTTTTAATTTTTGCCGTGTGGCTCTAGCGTACATCCCGACCTCCGTTGCAATTCGCCCTTACGGGAACCCGCCAAGTCACTTAAGTAAGCCTCGTTACTTAACTTTATAAGCATTCCGGAATGAACGAGGGACAGGCACCATGGGGGTGGTCTTTTTTTTTTCGTTCTTTGGGCACGGGGGCGTAGATGTCGTCCTGTCTTCCGCTTGCTGATTCGTGTTCCACGATACGACCTCGTTTCCAGCGCGATCACGTAACGTCGGATACCGACACCTTAGCTTGACGAGAGGGTCATTTATCGCTGTTAATAGAGGCTTTTGGCGTGTCCGGTATTCGGGCATGCGCGGGCGGTTTGCCTGTTTAGCGGGGGCGTAAACGTGAGCGGCGAGATTGGTTGCGCCAGCTGGTGGCGCAAAACTCAACCACACTAACACAAAGCTAATTACTATATTCTGCTTAGCTGCTGGTGTAAATTTTCGACAACGGCGTAATCGTGTTCATAATTACGCCGCTGACAAAAATTTGCACCAGCAGCGAAGCAGGATAGAGTGGGTTACTGCAGTTTTAGCTCTGTGTTTGTCTGGTTGAACTCTACGCTACCTGGCGGCTGCACCGCTCTGGCCGCTCACGTTTACGCCCCCGCAAATCCGGCAATCCGCCCAAACCGCTCCCGTTTACCGGAGTAGCGGGCAGGCTAATGGCGTTTTTCACTGGTCGATTCGGAGCAGGATTTTTTGCTCCGCGGCAACGAATCCGAATTTCACTGGTCGATCTGGAGCGGGTTCGCGCGTTCCACTGGTCGTTTCGGATCAACTCGCTCCGCGCCGGATCGCTCTCACTTGCTCCGCCGCCGAGACGCGGATTCGGGCGGAAATAGAACACGTCACATGGCGTCACTTCCGTCTTCAAGCGAAATCGGTACCCGGTCGGTACGCACAACATTGTGTTGGGCATAGTTTGCGGAACCGGTTTGTGTCACGTGCACGCAGACTTCCTGTGTGATCTCCCGCGGAGCGTTCGTGCGCTCCACTGGCAGACTCGGATTGGTGAAAGCCGAGCGCTCGCTCGAGGATTCAGGCGGCTGCTCCAGATCGACCAGTGAAAAACGCCATAAAAGTCTCTATTTATGCACTTGGCGATGGCGGAGCACGCCTGACGCGCATCAATGCTACCGTGTTCCGGGCATTCTTGCAGTGAGTTCTGTTCATTCCTCAAGTCTGTTCCATTCCTTTCGTTTTACCCATTTCGGAACTTAATAGTGAAGTTCGGACGCACGTCCGTGCATTCTGTCGCACTACGCGATTTGGTTCTGATGACGGCATTCTGTATAAACGTTGACTCCCCGTCAAGCTGATTTTCTAATGCAGACTTTTTTTTTCTCGCGTCGGGTATGGTATTACTCAGATTCCTTCGTTATTTTTTTCGCGAAAGCCGAACTTCGTAGCTTCATGGAATATAAAAACTTACATGGTGATGTTGATAATGTTTAGTGACATTTCTACACATGGTGGATTCCCGCATAATTTTCATGTTTAATACGTGTTCTCCGAGATCTGTGCGGCGTACAGCGTCACTCTTGGAGGCCGCGCCTAATTGATTCGTGCGTCGGGCGTTGATACTGCTGCGAGGCCACTACGGAGCGCGCGCTTTCGCCGGATGCCGACACGGCAGCAAGTGCAGCAGCGAGAGGGATTCGGCCCGGATTTTGCCTGGACGGGGTTTGAACGGCCCGCCGCAAACGACCGCAGCAGCTCAGCGTGGACCGCGTGTTGTGGCGGCGCCTCCGCGCCGGGTGTCGTCGTCGTCGTCGTCGCGTGCACGAGCGCTTCCTTCTCGCAGTCGACTCGCGCTGAAAACTGGGTCGCCCACCGTGGGCTCCCGAGGTCGTTGGCCCTCGACCCTTTCGGTCTGCCCGCTGTGCTTTGGCCTCCGCCCCGTCGTCGACGAGCTTTTGTTCTTGGCAGGTGCCTCCTCCGTTTGCCCCCCGGCACCCTGCTCGCATCCGTTGAAGCAACGCAACTCGTCGTCGTTGTCTGCCGCGTCGTGTGAATTAGCGGCTTGATGAAGGGGAGATAACTCGGAACGCTCGTAAAGACATTGGAGTGTTTTAGTTTGGCGTTTTTACGCCCCGCTCAGCAGCTAAGCAGAGCGGAAGCGCGAATGCGCATGCTCCCTCCGCTTAGCCGCAAGCGGGCTAGCGGAGCGGCAAACACGGTCTGCTTGCAACCTGCCTCCATAGAGTTACTATACTGACTCTAGAGGACAAGCTACCCATAGGGCCCACGTATTGAACTTGGGAACCGCAAGAGCGCCGCCATGTTGCTACGTGTCGAGGTTGCCAGTTCCTGAGATGCTTGCTAGACTTGGTGACAGTCAGTTTTAATCTGGCAACCGTAGCAGCATGGCGTCTCGCTTGTGGTGTGGTGATGTGGTGTGCGTGCAGCCGTGTGTTTGGGTCTTTATAAGTTGGTTCTTAATTATATGTTGCGGGATGGTGTGGGTGTGGTCCACGTTGGCCGTGCAGGTGGCAGTTATGCAAGCAAAGGAGTTTTCAGCGGTCACCTGTTGCAGGGGTGTCACTCGACGAGGTTACGAGTTAGGAGCTAGAAGTTGTGGTCACATTCCTCGTTCGCCTTCCGTAATTCTCTTCGCACGGGCGCGGTATGTTGCAGAAGCTGCTGTCACGATCTATTGTCGCGACGATAGATTTTTTTTTTATTGCAAATAGTGATCCAGCTGTAGGGCACATGTAACCGACAAATGGAAGTCTCAGGAGAGCACCTGAGATTATAATAAAGCAGGCGGCGCAGGAACTCCCGGGCACCCAAGGGACAGTGGGGGGATCAAAGCTCGAAGCAGAACGGTATGTAGGTTGGGGCCGCTGAGGCAGGTGTGTGCCAGGGAGTGTTCGCACGGACAGCTCCCCTGGCACGCACAGCGGTGCCTCTCAAGGTCGAGATACTTTAAAGGCACCTGTGCCCGTGATCTTTCTTTTGCCTCGATGCAGTGAGCAAGATTAACCTGAATTGAAGTAGTAAAGGCAAGGCGCAGAAAACCAGGACTCAAGAAGAAGAACACAAACGACAGGACCGGCGCCAAGATTGTAAAGCGTGCAATTGCTACCAATTGTCTGCAAACGGCTTTAACTAAGTCTTGTATCCATATGGTGTCAAGTAGCTTTAGCGCTCAAGTGCAACGACTACAACAGGCAGGCTTCCTACCATGTCTGTTTTCAGCTGTCTGCGAAACGATGCTCCAAAAAAACTAAGCACCCGCCTCTTATCAGGGAGCCAGTTTCATGCAGTTCTGTTGCGGTAATTCCGTACCTTCATAAGGTATCACAGAACATTAAGAAAGTGGCGAGTAGGGATAACGTTCAGGTTGTCTTCTCGGCGCCTTGCAAGCTGTCTAAGCTTTGTGCCATGAACGGAGAGAAACGCCCGGCTTGTTCAATTCAGCATCAGAAGAAGTTCACTGAAAAAAAAAAATGGGGTTTTACGTGCCAAAACCACTTTCTGATTATGAGGCACGCCGTAGTGGAGGACTCCGGAAATTTCGACCACCTGGGGTTCTTTAACGTGCACCTAAATCTAAGTACACGGGTGTTTTCGCATTTCGCCCCCATCGAAATGCGGCCGCTGTGGCCGGGATTCGATCCCGCGACCTCGTGCTCAACAGCCCAACACCATAGCCACTGAGCAACCACGGCGGGTTCACCACGGCGAGTTCACTGAATGCAGGACACGTGTAGTCTACCAAATCCCTCTAAGCTGTGGTCGCAGCTAATCGGACAAACTGGTCGATGTTTCAATGAGCGTGCAATGGAACATTGTCGTAATCTGCGCAACAAGGAAGAGAGTTTCCTTGTAGAGCATTGCAGAGACTGCTCTAATTGCCGCCCTCAGTTTGACAAAACTAAATTTTTTGAAGTTTGGAAAAGACAGGTTCGAGCGGGAAATTGTGGAAGCCTATTTCATCAAAAAAGAGGGAAACGCATGCGTCAGCAGGCCGTCCATTATGCTTAGTGACAAGGAGACGACATTTTTAGGTTTCATTTACACCCGCAATCAAGGTGGCTGTTCGAGGTGTGCTGGCTGCCTAAATGCAAGAGAAAGAAAAATTAGATAAATGTCAATACCGGCGCTATTGCTTCTTGCCCCTTACCTGCATTTGCCTCCATGGCCTCTTGGCTTGTGGAGTCTGCATGAGGGAGCTGCTGTGGCTAGGCGTAGGCATTCTCCAATACCTACAATTGGTGGAGGCATTTGAAGTGGTATCCAAAATATAAAAAAAATCATCCTTGTCTGCATGAATGCTTTCAATTTCTAAATGCAGTGGTAACTATCACTATTTGCTCAAGGCCCTCCACATCTATGCGGCAAGGGCCATATCTAGAAACTGAATTTTTCCTTTAGTGTTTCACAAGGCGTCTGATATGTCCACATTAGATGTGATCCGTTTCTTTTTATTTATCCCAGTGTGGAGAGAGCATCATTAAGGTGTTTCTTATTTTGCGTGTCTTGTTTTTTGGTTTGTTTCTGAATTTATCAAGCAACGGTCTCATGATGCTAAAGTGACTTAAGTAATGACAATCATCAGTTTTTGTTTTGCAGAAAAACAATGCATTTCCTGATCCATTGTTTGCCATCCCATCACTCGCATAGTTTTGCAGAGTATTCTACCTATATTGACTTGCTTGACCTCCACTAAAGCCTTGCATTTTCAAATACCATTCTTTCCTTAAAATCATTCGACACTTCTCATAATTTCTGTACTTGGGCTTCTGATACTATGCATTCACCATTTTTGCTTGTTGTTTCTGACTAGAATGTCTTCTTTAATTCAGAGCTTAAATTGTACCATTGGAACACCAGAAGGGCTTGCCATTGCATATCTGCATAACAGGAAAACATGTTTCATTAAACATTTGCAATATCCAATAGTAGATTTATGAATGCAGCTTGCAGTGTGATTTGACTAAATGAGCCATAAAAGTAACTAATCTCACTTCGTAATTTAAAGCACATATTAGTGTGGTGTACAACATATGTTACACTAACGTGGTGGGTTCTCTTGCTTATACAGTAAAATAATCGGTGCGCGAGAAAAAAAGTTATTTTTGCATACCCCTTGTACACACTGGTTTAAGGAAACTGAGCTGGGGCTGTCCACATGATCTATGTATTTTACTTCGGAGTATACTCGACAAAAAATATTGCACAGTTAATAAAACGCCTACGCCATTAATATGTGGGTTCATGCATTCGATTTCGTCCGTATTAAGCACTCGCCTCTTGATTGCTTCGTGGCACAGAAATACTCGGCATCAGACTGTTTTTCAGCTGTGGCCTTTGTACAAGCACGATTGTTCAAAGTGCAACAATTAACCAGATTCTATGACTTGCTTGTGGATTCGCCAGTACAATACCGGTGTGCTGGTCCGCCTGTCCAGCAATTACCTACTGAAGGGAAACCTGCAAATAAAAACACCGCTCCGCATGTAAAGAAATGCTCTACTGTGACGGTTCTCAAACGATTGTCATGCATCACAAGAGCTGTCTACTCGCGTGATGTTCTGAATCAGAAGATATATTCGTCCACTTACATGTGAAGGTATATGCCAGAGCACTTCGGGGCTTTGGTGGCACAAAAGGCACGAATGTGCCATAGCGTCCGATGTTGACGCGAGATCGCATGTCAAATCTAAACTGTACGAAACTACTACGCATACCAAAAACGAAGATTCGAAACGGAAATTCGTGTCATCCTTTATTGCATGAATACGTACATCGTGGTTTGCATAAGTCACGCACTTTGCGACTGCTTTCTGTAAACTTAATATGAACAACGCATCACCTTCATAAAGCCATAACGTATGCGATCTTAAAAGACAAAGCATAAGGGGACCTGTACTTGCTTTCAGCTCTTTCAATAGTAACTGCGCTGGCCACATTGACCAGTAGCAACAGGGCGGCGCCCTAGCGGTTCCCACTTTTTCGGGCCAGCTTTTCCTCTAGAGTTGGTATACTAGAGACCTTTAGCCTGTCCGCTATTCCGGCAAACGGGGGCGGTTTGGGCGGATTGCCGGTTTTGCGGGGGCGTAAACGTGAGCGGTCACAGTGTTGCAGCCGCCTGGTGGCGTAGAGTACAACCAGGCACACACAGAGCTAAAACTGCAGTAACCCACTACAGTAAAAGCTCGTTAATTCGAACCGCAAGGGGAAGCCGCTTCAGTTCGAATTAACAAAAGTTCGAACTAATGAAAGTGAAGGAGGGCAACAGTACACTGCGATTTGGAAGCAGTAGGGCATGTCAGAAAGGGATGGCGTGTGCCGCGGGCACACGCCCTCTTCAAGTCGAAGCTCTGGGTCCGACTGTGCCACATCACCGATGTCCACCGAAACGAACGTTAGCCGAGGCTTAACACCATCACAATGAATCGCGACGACTGATACCTCCTAAGCTGAAAACAGAGGTGCACAACCGATGAAGACTGCCGAGACAAAGACGCTGAACATGTGAAGGTGGCGAAGGCCCTGATTCGTTGGCTCTTGATTGCAAGCGCAGCTGCGACGTACTTGATTCGCTGTGTTTTGGAGCTTGCCGTGCCATCTCCGCACAACATTAGCAGCTGTAAAAGATTTGCAAAGCCTCCGAGATTCGCAACGGGCAAGAAGTCTCGGAGGTTACGTAGAACGGAGCGGCGGCAGCCGCCGCTGCCTTCTGGCTGACCCCGCGTCGGTTAGATTTTTTTCCGATTTTGCCTTCTCTCGCCGGTCTCTCCGTTTCGGAGGCAATACAGCCTTGTGTGTAGGCAGTAGGCGCGTTTCTCTGGCTGTGTGCCAGGCGAGCGTAGTTCGAATTATCCGTGAGGGAACCTTCTCGCGTTCGAATTAGTGGACTTTTTTATACATAGACTTCTGTGGAGCTTGGCGGGACCAAATCGTACAGTTCGAATTATCCATAAATTCGAATTATTGAAGTTCGAATTAACGAGCTTTCACTGTATATCCTGCTTCGCTGCTGGTGCAAATTTTTGGCAGCAGCTTAATTGTGAACACGATTACGCCGCTGCCGAAATTTACACCAGCAGCTAAGCAGAATATAGTAATTAGCTTTGTGTTAGTGTGGTTGAGCTTTGCGCCACCAGCTGGCGCCACCAATCTGGCCGCTCACATTTACGCCCCCGCTAAACCGGCAAACCATAGAGTTTCTAAAAATACCCTAGAAGGAAATGTGGCGCTAGTGTCTACGTGGGTTCTCATGAGCGTCGCCTCAACCTACATGGGAATGATGGGAAGTACAGGCTTCGGATTGACTTCGGTCTTTAGACTAGTGGCGTTTGCTTCTGGCGCAGTAAACAACGCTAGACTCAAATATTATCGCGTAAAATCTAATTCTATTTATGCAGTATGTTATATAATGCACAACACGCTACATAAACTTTGCATGACTTTGAGGTGGAAGCATGGTTTACTATGGTTTGTCAGCAGGACACACCAGTGTATGCATACTTGTGCGATTCTGTTCCCAATTTAACGCCGAAGAATAATTATTTATTCATTTTTGCAACAGCAAAACAACCGTGCATATACTTATATAAAAATACTCATCAAGTATTTCTGGAAATAAAAATGTATTGTGACAAAGCGTTGCGCCCTTGAGAGGAATGCTACAAGTGTCGTCTGCTACGAAGCCTGCTCGCTGCAAACGCGAGACTTTTCTCGCAGACGACAGGCACTTGCGAACTCTCTCGCTCTTTCGAAAGGTTGCGTCGGCTGTCACAATTGCTGAACGTCTTCAAGTACTTTTAAGCACATCTGCTGCAGTGCTAGCTAGGACGCTAGTGGCCTACGACTATGCTCCATCATATTTTATATTGGCGTACCGCTTCCGAAGCGTTACAGCGTGGCTTTGCGGATACCCATTGTGCGACACTAGACAACAGCTAGGAAGCAGCTATCTTTCCTACCACAAGTAAGTTTGTGTTCTCAAAGTCCTAAAACACGCATTTCAATGAGCACATAAACGAGCACATAATGAAGCCCTCAATAAAATTTGATTGTCAAGTAACTAGAAGTACAATTGTATATGTTTTGTATCAGTAGTGCCTTCTTTGTTCTATTCTGAAGTTTCATAAAGCACGTAACGCTACAGTGCCAACCTAACACACTTAACAAACAAAGGTCTAAACGCTCAAAACATGTTCTTTCAACGTTTACGATGCCGCCGCTTTCTCGTCACGGCTTCGACGCCACACCGCGACACAAGCATCGTCCCAGTCGCTGGCCCAGCGTGCTATCGCCACTCTGAGCAACATAACAAACGCAGAGAGCTTTGCGTTGCACTGTCCAACTGCAGGTTATAGCAATTGCGTTTGGAGCGAAACCAAAACTGCCAAAAATACTTGTACACTAGTTTGCCAGTCAACAGAATGCCAATCCGAAGCCTGTACTTCCCATCATTCCCATGATGGTTGAACGATCGCAGCGCCATATTTGCCTCTAGGTATACTAATATGAAACTCTATGCGGCAAACCGCCCGCGCTTGCCGGAATACCAGACGCACTAAAATTCTCTACTAACTCTATGGCTGCCTTAGCGGAGCGGGCTGCGCTGCACGTTGGCTAGCTTTGGCTTCAGAAAGGATTGGATTGGATGCAGAAAGCAAGCTTGATGGCTATCACGGGACGTTCCCCAAGAGGGCGCTTTATTTTCGACCATAGAGTTTCTCACCATATTATCTAGAGGGAAATCTGGCGCTGCTGCGCTGTGATATGCATGGGAATGTCGGTGTATTGTGACTTCGGATTTGCATCGTTCTCGGAGAGCCGGGCAAGCGCATCGTTCCGTCTGTCGCAATGATTAATTTTTTTACTAAAGCAGCCCGTGAAAAGCTGTTTTAGCTTTATTATTACACAAAGACGTTTTGTTTATCTATGACAACTTGTTATTGTACGTATAATTATGATACGTTAGAAGTATCAGCCGGCCGCTAAAGTTGGAAGACAGACGACAAGATTCGCGCTAGCTTTGAAACAGTTTGTCGTGTGTTCTTGCTTTTCGTCGCTTGGTCATGCATTGTAGGTGAGTAAAGATGTAATATGCGTGAATGGAAGCATTTTATAAAGATTTTGCTTAAATCACGCGTTATTTGTGTAGCCATATCTACGTTCTAGACGAAGCCTCTTACAACACCAGCCAACACAAGCCTCGCAGATACATGTACCGTCATTCCCATGACGGCACGGCGCCCCTTAAGAAACTCCCATAGAAGGTGGCGCCAGATTTCCCTCTAGGTGTTGTATAGTGAGAAACTCTGTGTTTTCGATTGCATAAAATAGACCGGTAACGCATTACAAGCGCACGTCTGATGCTCCATGGGCAAATAAGTTATATATATACGTTTTACTTTATAAAAAGGATCAATGGTTGTTTTTTTTTTCTTTCATTACCCTTAATTTGGCCAGAGGGCGCTGCAACTACGAAAGGTCCACTCCGCTACGCTAAACGTATGGGCGCCTTGCGCTAGAGTTTGAGGTGTAGTAGCGGCGCCTGGTGGCGGCGCGCGAAACGTTATCTGGGTAGTACCAGCTTGGGAAGTATTGAGCCCTGGCTATGGCGAAGCACGTTTCCAACCTGAGTTTTGCGTCCATTCGCACTTTTTTCTGCCCTGTTGCGAGTGCGAAAACGCTCGTCACTTCTCACAGACCACGCTGCGAGCTAGCCGCAGCCTATAGTTTAACGAAAACGGACTCTCCGTGTGCCGTGGGACGTAATGCTGGAAGCAGAAGGAATCGGCGACGCCGATCCGGAGAGACCTAGCTCAGGCTCGAAAAAGCGTCACCGTCGTTACTTCTACGTCGTGGGCTGCCATGAACCAGAAGGCCTGAATTCCAACATCAGATTCTACCGTTTTCTTCAAGGCCTCACGAAGCGAAGTGTCGGGCGCGCTGGATAGCTGCAGTTCATCGCGCTGGGTAAGCGAAACTTCGCTCCATGCTGACTGTTTCGCATGTCTTGAAGCTTGCTTGATTATCTGCGTTCTAAAATTCGGTCTTTTGCACCTTAAGTCCCGACGGCAGACCGACATAGCAGCAGGCATGGCTAGAGATTCACGATTCGAGACCCGGCCACAGCGACAATTAACAGTTCGACCGGTTTCGAAGCGTCGAAGTGACCAGGTGTGTGCAAATGAGCACGGATGGTCATGCTGATTCGGCGACAATTCACGACCCCACTGCGAGCAACACTGGTAAAGAGTTAAATGTGCTCATCCTTGCCCTCAAGCCAGCACGTTGAGGCAGTGCAGCAAGGTAGTATTGATTGCAGCACATCGATGTTCGAGCGCTGTCATTAAACGCTACATCAATTAAGCGAGCAGCGCACGACCTCGCTCTGCAGCGCGATTCGCACGTACGTTACTGCTAGCTCATATACATTGCATCAGTTATTTATCAGTTGCTAATGGGACAGATGGCCGCTACTACAGTGCAGTCATAACTACTTGTCTAGCGGCATGCAGTCAGCAAAGATTGCAGGACGCCCACCGTTTCGCGGCACGTCGAAAGACCGCTGCCGTCACGGCGCGTACCGTCGTGAGCTCGAGCAGTTCCGTTCACATGTCTGCTTATCGCTGCTGTGAATTCATTTATAAGAAGCATTTCTTCGTGTTTGTGCTCCTGAATCTAGCAGTGTGCACCTTACCTTACCTAACCTTACTTGAAGTTCAATTTCGTACGCGACTCGCTCCACTTACGATTGACACCGCGCTAAAACTTCGCCGCTTATTTTTTGAACGGCGTACACGTATTCGTCGTTGCACATTTTATTGCCTTTACGCAGCGTGCCACCCCTGAAAAAATCTGCTCCCTACTTTCGCTGCAAGCCGTGGTACAACAAAACCGAAAGTGGCGGGTCCATATTGTAAACGTGCTTTCCGAAGCAGACGACCGAGCTTGGTACTACCCAGTACAGGGCAGGGGGCGCTTTTTAGCGCCATTTTCGCGGCGCCCCCTGGGCAATGCAAGAGCCCCATAACTAAAGCGTGAAAATCGCCCGCCGCTCCGCTGTGGCTTAGCGGGGCGACTCGGAGTGGAGCGTACCGTAAAGACGCTCCAATGGCTCATGTTTTCTCCCCGCGCTGACAGTCAATAGTGCACAAACATTTGCGAATGTATCGGGTTATTAAAGCTAGAGGTTTCGGTCTTCTGGCAGTACTGTCCTCCTTTCTTTTTTTTTTTTCTTCGTGCCTTTTGTCTAACCGTCTGGATCGCTCTGTCACCACCGTTGATTTCCAGCCATCGTTGCAAATGACACGGCTTAAAACCACAAGAGTCGCCATTTCCTACGTTGGTATGAGCGGTTTCGTAGCTACGTTCTACCATTATTGAACGAGCTACCGAACGTCGGAGCAGCTGAAAAATTTTCCTTCCGGTGACGGGAGAAATCGAACCAAAGCGTAAAACTGACACTCTGTGCTAGCGTTATTGCAAAAAGAAAAATAATTTGAGCATTCTTCTGCCACACCAAAACACTCGTACGTGAGAAGAGACGCCGAACACCTCGAAGAATCGGAATTTGACATTGCCTTGGAGTTTTCGCTGTTACGTTATTAATTTTGACAGCACCACCCCGTGCCTAGCTGAATTGTCGGCGAAGATGTGCCGCTTTGATATAGAGCCAGAGACCACCGAACTTCACTTTCAAGGACTTTTACTGGGCAACGACGTCGCAGGTATGAACAAATAGTTTGAAACCCGTAGCGTCTGGTGTGCATCGTAACATGACAACGACGGGACGCGGTATTGATGCAAAAAATTTGAAACTGAACCTTCATTTTCTCTTCTAATAATCGATCTGTTGCGGCTAGAATGACGAAAATGCGGTTAGGAAGGAATACTTTTGGATTAGTCTAGACTAATAGGCGTTTCTTTAGTATCTCTTCGATGTGTGCTGTACTTGGCGCAGTTAACTGTGACGTGCACGTTTGTTTTGCAGGCAGTGGCAGAAAGACGTTGGTAGATGCAGGCAAAATCGCGGGCACTTCGTCCATCAGAAAGCCATATTTCCAGATACCCGCCGTGGTTGCTCAGTGGCTGTGGTGTTAGACTGCTGACCACGAGGTCGCGGGCTCAAATCCCGGCCACGGCGGCCGCATTTCAATGGGGGCAAAATGCGAAAACACCCGTGTACTTAGATTTAGGCGCACGTTAATGAACCCCAGGTGGTCGAAATTTCCGGAGTCCTCCACTACGGCGTGCCTCATAATCCGAAAGTGGTTTTGGCACGTAAAACCCCATAATTAAAAATTAATATTTCCAGATGGTGATTGCGTAGGTGATTCCACTTAAGGACGCAACGAGTCCAGCGTTATTCGACATTTTGAAGCGACGCGGTGGCCCAGTTGCTCTGGCGTTGCCTTGCTGATAAGCTGGAGGTCGCGGGTTCAATCCCAGCTGCTGCGGCGGCAGCCGCATTCCCGACGGGCGCGGAATGCGCTCATGCATGCCGTGTGTGTTGGGGGCATGTTGAAGAACGCCCCTCCCCCCGCACACACACACACGACCGCCTACCTGGTAGTCAAATTGAGGTTTCGGCACGTAAGGCTCCAGAAGTTAATTTTTAAATCCGACATTGCGAGTTCACGCGACCTCTGGCGACGACATTCGTGGGCACCGAGAACGGGACCACCACCACCGCTAGAATGAAGGCCGGCCACGACACAACCTGCCCTCGTACAGTTATGCCACCTTCTAAGCTGTTCGTTCTCCATGCTCGAGTCATTCTTCATACTGGGTTTGAAGCCGCAATCGACTGCGGAACCCGCAGATTTGCTCCTTGGGCGAAGGCCGAGCCCTTTTGTCTTCTTGGCGCGGCAACGGCGTGTCGTGCATCCGCGTTGGAGCGTGGCCAGCCCGAGTCGTGGTAGCGGCGTCACCGGCGTCGCCCCCGTGTGGGGCGCCGCGTGGCCCGTTGACGCCCGTTTTCCACCACGTCCAGCTGGACGCGCGCAGAGCCGGCCCTCGCGTCAGATCAGAGAAATCGGCAGGCTGAATCGCAGAGGCCAGCGACAGAGAGCGATCGAAATATTGCACCCTTTCGTCTCGCAGTATAGCGGCCGCTGAAACGTGGGGGTGCATTTCATTGGGCAACTTGCAGTGGATACCTGGAGCCGATTGCGCAAAGCATTTTTCGCCATGCGAGGGTAACGGGAGGCGCGCGGTGGCTGTTCGCGGGGGCCGTCGTCCGCGTGCAGAGAGGTGTTAAGGTTTCTTTTTTTAAAATGAATTTTGCCGAATCCGCATTTTCATTAGCTCTCGTGTGGCTAGGGCTCTGGAAACACTGTCATAAATTGCGCGTCAGTATCGTTGATTCTAACCCCGGGATATCACCGCTGTGATATGTAGAGAAAAAATAATGCGAAAACGGAACGTTGCACAATATTGGCCAAAATTCATTTTCTTTCTTTCTACAATGCTCTGGGTTATTTCGTGTCGCAAACAAATTTTAGCTGATTTTTGTGCTGCCGTCAGCGGCGAAAAATAAATGCAATAAAAGAAACGCACGTGCGATCGGAGCGGCGAGCAAGCCATAGGCAGGGACCGCCCCGATGGCAGCGCGAACTCGTGACGTGGTGTTTTCTCGCTTGTTCCTTAATGTCGATGTCGCGAGGTGCTACGTTTTGCGGTTGGCTGCGCGCACTTTAAAATTGATCTTGAATACGTTCTAAGCTACATTCGCCGTTTTGCAGACGATATGTGTGTGCCAACATAAATCGACCTCACACGTTAACTCGACTTCGAACTTCTGTGGCAGTACTCTTCTAAGAGCACGGTTGTCAAATTTTGTAAGCCCGTTCCCGTGAAGGTCGTTGAAGCTTGAGGCAAACATTTTTGCCCGAGTCGGCACTGCGAGAGGCGCTCAAGGTTATTCATGTTGACGAGTTAGCTGTATTTTAAGAATTCCTATTAAAAAAGAAGTCCATCCTAAATTTCCTCTCAAAATTCCCAAATTAAGTCTATTGAAAAAAGAAGGAACTTCCTGCGTAAGCTGTTTTGTTGGAATCGCAAAGCCAGAAATGCAACCGAATAAACAGCAACCGCCGCTGCGGCATACGAGGTCTGTGCGTGCTCTTGGATGCAGGTTCCTTTCTTTTACGACACGAAAACGTTCTGCGGTGGCTCGGAAAGCGAAAATCTACGTAACCGAAAATTTGGAGGTTGCAACACTCGGCGCGTTCTGGGACAGAAATATCGCAAACCTCTGCATGGGGACAGCGCCACATGGTTTGGAACGCTTGCTTTTGATGTCGCACTTTAACGCGCACGGCCTGTGTGCAGTTTATTAGGAGAGTGGGGAGGATTCGAGAACAATTTTTTTAGCCGAACGTGGAGTGCTTGCAGTGAGCCCAACATCGCATTGGGGCGCATTTCACATGCGTTTTCAAAGCAGGAGCGCTATAACGTAGAGCTATTCCAAACTTTTCCAATTCTGCTATCAGCATTTCACGATTGGTCAAAAAATTGTCGGGCCGCATCCACTTCACCACGAAAACCGCGAAAAAGCCCTATCAAATATGTGTTTCCCATTGACTATCTATGGTTAGGCCGAACGAAAGAAAAATTCTTTCTGATTCGATGTTTTTTTTTTTTTGCCATTAGCCATCTGCTGTTGGTCAAAAGTTTTCGGGCTGCGCCAACTTCGCCTGTCTGTCACGCGACGTCGCAACACCGCGAAAATTCACCGCCTCAAAGTGACGTGTGCGCGTTGAAGATGCATTAATATGCCGAACAAAAAATGAATATCGTTCTGAATAGCCAGAGGCTGCGCAAAATATATATATATATATATATATATATATGTCTGCCCGCGATCGCTCAGGCACTGTTTACTCGCACCTGCCGCAGAGCACGGATTTATTTGCGTAAAATAAAGCTTTTTGCGTAGCAGCATAACGTTATCGAGCCCTTTCAGGACCTTTTCGCTCGGCCCGTTTCATTCTTGAGCTTCCGTTCCATGCCGCCGCGATTTTCGGCCAGCCACTGCAAGCGAAGTGAGGGACGGCGGCACCAACCTCCTCCTCCTGTGTTGTCTAGTTTCACTGCGCTGGCTCGGCCCCATCGAAACCCTCTTCAGCGTGCTCCTCGCCTCTTGTCAGCCGATTAGATGAGAAAAACTGCTTAATGTAGACTTAAGCTATTCGTTTTCAAAGCAAACAAAAGCGGCATCCTACAAGAGCGTTTGATTGGGCTTTTCAAAAGAACGCTGCGGGTCGCCGCCCGGCGCTGGCGTCGGCAGTGACGTAAATTTGACGACAGGAGATTGGCATAAAAACAGATTGGAATATTTTTTTTTACGTTATAGGGCCCCAGTATACGCTTCTTGTGCGTCTGGGTGGATATCCGAGAGCGCTGAAATGTGCTGGCATGGTCTCGTTTATTCGTGGCAGCAACGAGAGGTTCTCTAATCGCCGGACCATTGAGGCGATCGTTGCATTTTCAACCTCGCAGCATGCAGCTTCCTCACGCCAAGGTGGCGGACACTCTTGCGGCTCGAGGTGGCGTTTGAGCCGAGAATCCTCCAAGCCCATTGACGAGTACGCCCGGTAGTAGCTTCATTAAAACTTCTTTCTGGGCGAGTTGGTGCATACTTGACATAAAAACTGTTTACAGCGCAAACACATGCAACCACAACGTATAAGGGACAGGACACAAGCGCTGTAAAGCGCTTGTGTCCTGTCCCGCTTGTGTCCTGTGTCCTGTCCTTGCGTCCTGGAGCGCTTGTGTCCTGTCCCTTATACTTTGTGGTTGCATGTGTTTGCGCTGTAAACAGTTTTTATGCCTGGTAGTAGGAATGAAGGAAAATGGGGTTATTCCACATTATTTACACTGGCTCCAGATACGGAAATCCACTCCATGTACAACAATATGCTCCATGTAGGAGCATATTAAACGTCTCAGTTCACATCTGGACACGTCAGCAACTCCCTCTGCGCCAAAGGACTCCGGCTTTTATACCGTTCTCTTCCCTAGGTGGCTAGACTGGGGAATATGATCGCTTCATCGCTGCCAATCACAATCGTCGAATCGGTTGCAATAACACGCCCATGATATCGCACCATTCTGCCAAACTCCGCCTCCGATGTTGTAACTTCGCCCCCGCATATTTAGCAACCTGAGAATCCCAAGTCGAAGCCGTTCCCACGGTAGCATTTGACGTTGGCCCTTTCTATTAAGCAGTTCAGGTCGTCAGGTGCAGGGGTCCTTTGTTGACCCGTCAACAATCGGCGTCAACGCTGCGTTGACTTCTGTACAGGCGCTAATGAATAGGTGGGGTTGCCTCGTGGTAAACGTCCAATAATGTCCTTGACCGTGCTGAGACGTAACAACACGGACAGGTGTTGCCAGATGACTGTGCATTTTCTACGTGGATGGAATGCACCCGGTTCAAATGGTGGATCCGGGACCTCAAAGAGATACGTCTTGCTAAAGCAGGAGACACACAGTACGATTCGGCGTCCGATCCGACGTGCGGCGCCGCATGCTCCGGCATGCGGCATACGATGATTCGGGACACACGGTGCATGCATCCGAAAGATTGAGCGGCGCGTAAGCTCCGCCCAGATCCAGCCCTCCAGCTTGACTTCAGAGCCACGTCGAGAAACGCAATATAAACAACTCTGCACAACACTGCGTCGCTTTACGCGAACACTGCCAATAACGTTATGCCCCTGCGAGTGACAGAACACTTCACGACGGCGCGTCGTCCACTGACGACTCCGCTAACAGCCAGCGATAGGACCGGTAGGCCTAGCTAGGCATACGCCGCGGCCGACGGCGCTTACGATCCAACCCGAGCTCGTCGAAGAGCGCTTATGTTTGCCAAAACAATTAACACTGTAAACTTAGGTCGCCCGTAATCAAATACAATTGGTTTACTCGACGCTGTCGTTTCGAAGGGCAAACGTGCAAGCGAAGCGAGCAGCCTCGCTCAGACGGTCGGTGTGTGCTGTCTGCCCGCGAAATGCCCTCGCGTTGCGGCTCCTGATCTTGCCAGTAGCTTAGTCCAAGTGTACTAGGCGTTGCTTTGAATAACAGGCACACGTTCGAGATAATTTTACTGAACTGGTAACTATTTCGTGTCGGAAATAAACTGCAGTAGGCAAGGAAAAAAAAAAAAACACTGCGAGAAACCGGCCAGCCAGCGCAGCCTCCGTGGAGGGAACGTCACATGCCAGCCGCGCTGTCATTGGCTGCGGCCAGACGACGGTGCGGTTGTCGGACGCGTCGGAAGGTGGCTCCCTGGGCTCGGAGACTGGCGCTCCAGAATTGAAGCGCAGTGCTGTTGAAACGTCCGATTCTGATACTGAGGTCCCATCGGACGCGGAGGGTTCTCCTCCTTGTCCCAATTGCGGATGGGGACGTTGCGAATGCTCGTTGCTCTCAGACAGAACCTATGAGTCTACTGATGAGGGGTCTCCAAGTTCGGAGACCCTCTCATAAGTAGTCTTTGCTTATTTGTCTTCAGTGGCTAGTATTACCTAATACTAGCCTGCTCTTTATCTATTTTCCTAGCTCTTTTTGTCTTCCTTTGTTTCTGCTAGCTTCTAGCTAACTTCTTTCTCCCTTAAAATGGCTTCTCTCACCATAGCTACTTTTAATTGTCGGGGTTTGTCGCGCCCTTCTAAGCAGTTAGAGGTCGTAAATTTGGCTAAATCCAAAAAGGTAGATATTCTCGTACTTCAGGAAACTTACATTCATAGGCTAGGCCAGATCAGCCACTTCGACAGGATTTTCCGCACTCGGTCTTTCTGGAGTTATGGCGCGTCGGGCAGCCGAGGTACGGCCATCGTTTTGATGCCGAATTTCGACGGCCTTGTTATTCGCCATGCCAGGGATTCCGAGGGCCGCGTCGTGTCCGTGGATCTTCATTGTGGCATTCGAATCGTTAATGTATATGCTCCAACCCGGTCTAGACAGCAGAGAGAGTTTTTCGATACATTAGAACCCTATTTGGTCGGTCCCTCTCGACTAGTTCTAGTAGGCGACTTCAACTGTGTGTTAGAACTAGTTGACCGCCTCTCACGTAGAGGGACTCCAATATGTAAAGATAGGCGTGGAAATGCAGTACTGCGACAGCTCGTCGACGGGCTGGGACTGGTCGATGCTTGGCGCGTGCTTCGCCCTGGACAGTCAGGAATGACATGGACAGGGAGGGGCATGCAGAGCCGCATCGACCGTTTTTACATCTCGTCGTCACTGGCTCCCAGTATGCATTCTTCTTGGCTAATTCCTTCTGCTCTTAGCGACCACAGCTTCCTAATTCTGCGGTTTGCCGATTCTAGCTTAGTAGCAAAAGCAAAGAGACTGTGGCGCTTAAATCCACGTCTCCTAAAAGATAGGCAGGCAACCGCAGAGGTATCATCCATACTATTTCGATCGCTTCACAACACAGCGAATCTAAGTGGTACGGAATGGGATGACGTGAAAGTCAGGGTGCGTGAGTGCTTCAGGTCTTGGGGCGAGCGTCGAGCGCGCGAGGAGCGTGAGGAGATTAAAATCGTCTCCGACGCGATCCTCCTGCTCTCGAGGCCACTGTCCGGCGGGCCTGGTGTTGCTTCGGCACTGACCTCACTCCGAAAGGAACTTCGAATTCTCCTGCAGCGACGCTGGGATGGCTTGAGGGCCACAACCCGAGCAGAGCTGTGGGAAATGGAAGCGTGGTGCAGCAGAAACGTCTTACGTAAACATCTTTCAGGGAAGAGCACAACTCTCTCTTCCCTCATAGATCCAAGCGATAATAGCATAGTCGACTCACCAGATGGAGTTCTTGCACTGGCGAGGCAGTTTTACATGTCCTTGTATGCCGAACCAGTTGCCTCTCCAGCTGTTTTTCCGTTTGCTCTACCAGCTGAGCCGCTGCAAGTGTGCGACTCAGCCATAGATGAAGACGAGCTATTTTCCGCCTTGAAGTCTATGAAGCGTAATCGCAGTCCAGGATCCGATGGACTTACAGTCGAGTTTTATGTTAAATTTTGGACAGTGTTAGGGAAGCCGTTCACATCACTGGTGAACCGGCTACCCAGTGAAGGGACTTTGTCAGCGTCTCAACGAGAGGGGCTAATCACTCTCCTTTGTAAGGACGAGTCGCGGAGCACCGATCTGCGAGCATGGCGTCCAATCACGCTTCTGAACTGCGATTATAAGCTCATAGCAAAGTGCCTGTGTACGCGACTCACACCAGTGCTCAGCACTGTCTTGGGTCCGTACCAGGCATGTAGTGTTCAGGGGCGCTCTCCACAGCTTCACGGTTTAGCAGTGAGGGACCTTCTCCTGTGGGCAAACACCAGGAAACTTCCAGGTATTCTTTGCTCCTTTGATCAGGAGAAGGCTTTCGACATTATTAGCCACAGGTACCTTTTCCGTGTTTTGGAAGAGGCTGGTTTTAGTGTGGGTTTTCGGCAAATGGTCCAAGCTTTGTATTCTCGACCGACTTCTGCTGTTGTCATACGGGACCGCATCTCGGAGGCGTTCATTGTGGGACGTGGTGTACGGCAGGGGGACCCCCTCTCACCTGCCCTCTACGTGCTCGCTTTTGAACCGCTTCTGCAGAGGTTGTCCTGTGACAACAGAATTGGCAGGTTCCTACTCTCCCACCAGGTTCCCCTCCGGTTGCACTATTTGCCTACGCAGATGACTTGTCCATTGTCGTCCCAGATGAAGCATCAGTTTGTGGCGTCTTGCAGGTCATGGACAGTTACTGCAGGGCGAGTGGTGCAGGGTTGAATAGGTCGAAAAGTGCAGCCATGTACTTGAACTCCACTCCATCCAGTCCGCAGCCCGTTCATGGTCTCCCCGTGAAAACGCGGCTGCGCATTCTAGGCTTCCAATTCGAACCAGATGGTCTATCTCCTGAATACTGGCAACAGGCTAAGGAGAAGCTTGAAACCAGGATTCAGGAGTTCAGCGCGTTGTCATGCCCATTGGCTGCTCGAGCGACAATCCTGCACTCACTTTTGTTTTCATTCCTGACGTATGTGGCGTGTGTGTCTCCTGTTCCAACCCGAACCAAGCTCATCTTGGAGAGGGTTCTCTTTCGCTTCCTTTTGAAGGGTACAAATGGTTGTGTAGCTAGGCGGGTGCTCAAGCTGCCCAGGGATAAGGGAGGACTCGGAATTCCCGACCTGGGCATCGTGGCTACCGCACTACACGTCAGATGGACCCAGGTCGCTCTTAACTCGTATATGCTCCTGACTCGAAGCTTTACCTCGTTTTTCCTTAGCACCCGACTTCGCTTGTTTTCGCAGAGCACATTTTCCCACTGTGTTCCTCGGTCAGGTACCCCATCCACAATTTATGCGGCGGCTGCCAACTCTTTGGTCAGCCTCCGCACGGTTCGCCCCGACATCGACGTAGTTTCAACTCCGCTCCAAGAGTTAGTAGACATCCTCACCCCAGGCCTCCCCCCGCATTGCCATATGTATGACCTGTCCATTCACAGGCCAAACTGGAAGCTCATCACGGCCAGTTTCCTCGACGCTAGGCGTGCCACTTTCATGTATCGCCTGGCGCGAGGGTGCCTGCCGTTGGGCTACAGGCCCTTCACAGCCGTCCCGGTTAGTGGAGTGTGCCCGTTCTGTGGCGCTCGTGAGGACTCGGTTCATGCGTTTGTGCAATGTCTACTTCCTGCAGCTCTTCTCCGTAGGATTGCTAGTCTTTTTAATCTCCCAGGCATTCCTTATCAGACAGTTCGATTTTTGCACCCTTTGCCTAATCAGGCGGTCAACCAGTTCGTGCTTCTCCTCGCCGAGTGCTCCGACCAAGTTTGGTTGGCACACCGCGAGGCAGTTTTCGGGGGGAGGGCACCGGGCCTTCACGAAGTGCTTGCGAAAGCACAAAAGGAGGTCTGGTTCCATCTCACCCGGGAGCGGCACCGCTTGGGCGAGAAGAAGTTTCTCGAAGTGTGGGCCCGTCCTGCAGTGATTTTTGATGAGTCAGGTGGACAGCTATCCATTAAGTTATAATGCATGCTCCTAAGGTCGCTCGACTCGGCCGTGTGCGCCAGTCGATCTACGGGGTTTTGTTTGGTTCAGTGGAACCCAGAGCTAGAACCGGTGGTGGCGCACCCTTGGTTGGTCGCGCTGCTCCGCGGACGGCTTTGGTGCTCTGCATGGTTGCATGCCATGGCCTCTTTTGCGCCGAGGCAGTCCGAGGGTCAGTCAGGCTTGAGTCCTGTAAGACCAACATGGCTGTTTGTGTGTTGAGTGCAGTGACTTTGTGTTGCTGCACCACAACAGCCCCCTTGTCCGGGAAGGACCGTTGGCCCGAACCAAAACCCCCCGCCCAGTCAACCCGGGTTGAGGGGGCGAGCCGGGGCCAATGTATCGGATGATGCTGGGTTGACGAGTACATGAACGCTCATGGACGCGGTGCCCTCAAAGGTGCCAAGTCCTCTTCCCATCTGACAATGGCACGACGATGAAAATCTGCCCGGTTTGTCGCACGCCGGACGTCCGATCCGGCGCTTCGGCACGGCAAAACACCTCGATTCCGGCTGCCGTTCCGGCGCGTCGGTCGCTGGATCGGACACCGAATCGGACCGTGTATCTCCCGCTTTACGCATGTCTTTCGCGTTTTCCGCTCAATCTACACTGAAATTTTGGTGACTCCGGTCGTCTGACTTGTTTGCAGCACGGGCATCGTAGTCGTAGCACAAACGCAGTTCGGTCCGCATTCGTCCGTTTCACGACAGGTGTGCGTGCCCCGCAGTGTTTTAACTTTGCTAGCCGCGAACTTGCGATTTCACCGTGGCCGTGCTCCGAGGAGGCACATGACGTCACACCGCGTTTTTGGCGCATCGAGTTCCTCGTCGTTGCGTTCGCCTCCGCTCGCTTCGCCAGCTGCGTCGCATGCCTGACAACATGTCGGAGGATTGAACAGGAGAGCTCGCGTGCGCCGCAACCACAGTTGAGGCGGCAGTATGTACGGCGACAATTCTTATAAGCAGGAGGAGGCCTGGAATCGACATCGGAACGAGATGACGAATCGCCCAGGAAACGGACGAACAGCGCGCCGAACCACTGGCTAAACGCCGCAACATAGCTAGACCACCAGACTAACCTGGACTTGCAGTCAAGATTAACCAAGGCTAACCATGCTATGCCTTAGCTTTCGCTACGTATATCCTTTCATAGCCGAGCTAAGCCACTGCCCATTTTTCATGGTCGCTGCTCTTGGGGATTATGTGCGGGCGCGAAAAGCGCGCGTCTCAGGGCAACGCTTGCCTGTTCGAAAGGAAACGCTGTAGCTCCGTGGCCTCGCCCGTTCTCTCTCTCGCTGCCACATGGGGTCATTGCGTGCCCCGAGGCTAATCTGGGCCGACATAGCCGGGTCTAATTTTGGCTAACCTGCTGTGAAATTTAAGCACATCGTATATCGTCGCGACCGCGTGCTCAGGAGGGGACACTCTAAAGTGCAACCGCGTAAAGCCGGTAAAAGAAGAACCGTTCGGTCGATTCCCGAAGCAGGCTTGTGGCCTACGATTGGTGGCGATGGTAATAGAGTGTTTTAGCAGAACGTTTTTGACGATCCGCTCCGCTCTCGCGTACCCGCTCACAGTTAGCGGAGCGGCGGACGAAGAATCAGTTTTAGCGGAGCGCCCGGCTGCGTCCGAAAGGCATGTGCTCGCCTGACGCGCCACCATGCCGCAGAAGGTAAAACCGCTATGAACATAATACTCAAGTTGTAAGAATTGCCGCAATAAAATAATATATTTGGAATTACTCACATGTCTGAAGGCATTTCACGCAATACATTGCATTTTCATTTCTTATATATATATATATATATATATATATATATATATATATATATATATATATATATATAATCCTTACATTAACAAAGCCGTTACGCTGTGTTGTAGCCAAGGCAAGGTTTATTGCTATTTCAGTACACCTAAAACGTGGTCCGCATAAATAAACGTGCGCACATGGCAGGCTTCTGGAACGGGTTCATGGCCACAACCTCCCGAAGTAGAAGATCTTCGTGTCTCCTAAAGTGTACTCTAGGTTTGCGCTTTACAAATCCTGATTCAAATGAGCTCGTTGACGGGCCAGCAGCACTGGGGGCAGCCATTTTGCTTCGCTAGACCCGCTTGACCCGCTCGCCGCGCTCCGCTGAGAAAGCTTTCTAGCGGAGACGGGGCTCCCGTCCGCTCGCCCGCTCACGGCTGAACGGGTCGCGCATGCGCACTTGCGCTTCCGCTAGCCCGCTGAGCGGAGCGGACCGTCAAAATCGTTCTGCTAAAACAGCCTAATATTATTATGCGAAGCATATTACTAGAGCTCAACCCAGCTCCTCAGGCGCGGCAGTGTCGCCTTCAATACCACGTGACACCGTGACGTCACGACAGAGGAGAAACGGGACTCCAGCTCGCGCCGTCGCCTTCAAGGCTGACCACGTGACACCGTGACGTCACGACAGAGGAGAAACGGGGCTCCAACTCGCGCCGTCGCTCGCGGCGTCACGACGGTATATAAGCAGCTGCGCTTGCCTCTGCTAGACACTCACGAGGTGAGATGCCTCCTGGAGACAGAGCTGCTCGTTGGAATGAGAAGCGAAGGTTGCGGCGTGCTACAGAGACTGATTTTCTAGGTCTCTTTGGCTCAACTCTTGCAAGATGGGCTGGGTGGGAATCGAACCACGGTCTCCGGAGTGTGAGACGGAGACGCTGCCACTGAGCCACGAGTACGATGCTTCAAAGCGGTACAAAAGCGCCTCTAGTGAATGCGGTGTTGCCTTAGAAACGTGCTGTTTCTAAGACTCAGGCGTGCGTCGCTTGCTCAGGCGCACATTTCGTTGCCGCGCCGAACGCTGCGTTGCTCGACGCTCACCGCGTCCAATGCGGGGCGCGTAGTCGCTGCGCCGTAGCCCATTGTCTTACACCCCTTGGCGGGTCGACGGGAACGCTGTCGCGTTCCACTCTTGAAGGCGAAGCAGAGTAACGCATGAGTTGTTTCTTCGTCTAGATAGCCAAGCAACAGCAGTTCACCAGGCTAAACAGTGGTTCAACAACTTAAATAAAGGCTAGTATGCTTCGCATCCTGGGCTTAACCTTAGCTAAGCCACAGCCATTTTTTCGATGAACGCATCGGTTGCCCTGTATCATACCGTGTGGCGCCGGCGCTTTTTGTTGGCGCCCTGTTCTGCAACCGGCGAGTGTGTCGTGTATACAATGGTGCGCGTACCTAATGTTCACTGAGGAGAGAGTAGCGTGGAGGAGGAGGAGGAGTGGAAGAGCTTCTTGTACCAAGGTGATTGACTCCCGAGCGATGCTGGTGCGTCAAGCCTGCGGGACCTTGTATTTCTTCTTTGGGACGCGTCGGCAGAGTGTTCGGAAAACAGTGGAACGAGAAACAGCGGAGTGAGCGTCAATGAGGTTGCCGCCTCTTCCGCTACGCGTTTTCGTGGCGTTGCATACGCCAGAGGTTTTGTTCACCCCTAGTTCAATGGCTATTCTCTAGTGAGCAGGGCTGGGCAAAGATACTTCGCAGCTGTATCATGATAATACACAAGACCGAAATTATTGTACCCGTTACGATGCCTTCCATTAGTATCTTAAGATGCTTCGGTACCTCCGCAAATTGCTTACTATAGATCTATGTAATGTAGCAGCAAATGCGTATGCACAAAAATGTTTGCTTGGAAATATCTTCACTTCGACCAACCGTGTTTCATTTGAATGAAATTTCTGTTAGTATCTCGAAATTTGTCTTTCTTGCTCAAAGTATATTTTCGTTCCGAAACTGTTGTGGTTTTTATACACCGCGCTGTTAGTGGTTTTTGCTTGTAATTCTTTCTTTCTTCTTTTCTTTATTAATACTGTTAACCCTCGCTTGAGGGTTGTTACAGGGAGGGAAAATAGTACAACACAAGCAAATTTGACACTTCATAGCATCAGGTTGGGTGTTCACGATACAAAATATCAATCAAGCATTCAAATTTGTGCACATCCGTCTGATCGACAACAACATCAGGTAAGGCATTCCACATTTCAATTGCATCCGGGAAAAAAGAATAACGAAAAACATCAACACGTGTGTTATAAGGCTTGACGGCTCTGCTGTGGTTAATTCTCTCGCTACGATTTGCAGGGAACTGGACATATATTTCCTTTTTTATCTTCAGAACCCTTTGAAGTATCTGAAAAAAAATCTTCAGTCCGGCTTTCTTCCTTCGGGTTTCCAGCAACTCAAGCCCACACGAACGCAGAATTGTTGTTACCGAGTCAGTCCTTCGATACCTTGAAGCAATAAAACGAGCAGCCATTCCCTGAATTCTTTCTATTTTGTCTATTAAGACTTTTTGGTGGGGGCTCCAGACAACGCAAGCGTATTCTAAAGATGGATGTATGAGAGTTTTATAAGCAATTAATTTAGCATCTTTCGTTGCATGTTCCAGCTTTTTCTTCAGTGAATACAGTTTTTGTGAAACCGTCGAGCACAGGTTATCGATATGTTTACGCCAGTCTAAGTTATGTGAAATTGTGATCCCTAAATACTTGAATGTATCTACATTTCTTAGTTTGTTGCTTGCAATATTATAAAAGAATGGTGCCACACTTTTTTTGTTAGTAACATGTGTAAAAGTCGATTTGTTGTAATTGATTTCCATGTCCCATTTTTCACACCAAAGGTGAAGGGAATGAAGAACACGGTTAATTCTGATTTGGTCGTCAATGTGTGTTACTGTAGAATAAATTAAACAGTCGTCAGCAAAAAGCTTCAATTTCACAGGGAACTCGACAATCTCTGTAATGTCGTTAATGTAAACCAAGAACAGCAACGGGGCCAAAACAGACCCCCGGGGAACACCAGAAAGCACTTCTAACGCAGGGGATAAGCACTCGTCCACACGCACAACCTGCCTGCGATCGTGTAGGTAGGCTTCAATCCATTTTAGAATAGTGTCATTTATTCCTGCTTTATGTAACTTGAATAGTAATTTATTGTGCGAAACTTTGTCGAAGGCTTTCGCAAAGTCTACGCAGATGACGTCCATTTGTTCTTGGGCGTCTATAACTGAAGTAAAATCATGAATAGTTTCTATGAGCTGGGTTACTGTAGAAAGTCCCTTTCGGAAACCATGTTGGTGCTGATAAAAAAAGTTATTTTCAAGAAAAACGAGAATATGCTTACTTATGATATGCTCTAAGACTTTACAACAGACGCTAGTCAGGGAAACTGGGCGATAGTTATTTATTAGCAATCGGTTACCGTTTTTAAAAACAGGAGTTATGACTGCGCAATGCCAGTCTTGTGGCAACGAGTGAGTTTGCAATGACTTAACAAAGATACTATTTAAGAAAAATGACACCCACTCCGCGTATCGCTTTAGAAATTGGGTTTGTATTCCATCCGGCCCGCTAGCCTTCTTAGAATCTAAAAGTAGTAGTTGGTTAAACACACCTGCTTGAGTGATGACAAGATTTTCCATCCCACATGAAAAGGAAGACGGCAGACAGGCGACTGCGCAATCGCTGCTAGGCGCTGTAGGGGTTGGGGGACGGACTTTGGGATGAAAACCCCAAACTTGGGAGTATTTATTCTACATTATATACAGAGAGGTGAGACGTCAATGAACAGTCGTACAGTCATTACGGGCCGGCAGCAACTCGGACGCTGCGGCCCGCGGCAAGAAGTTCGAGAGAGGTGAATCAGGGAATCAGGGAATGTCCCAGAATGCTCAGGTCTCTCTGGAAGGCTTCTTATAAACCCTTCGAGCACTGGAAGTCACGTCATGTTCGACCAATAGGAGAGTCCGCTCCGATGACGCCACTTTCCGCCAATGGCAGGCGCCCGTGCGATGGCGTCATACCCGGCGAAGAGAGTCAGCGCCTGGTCCTCCACTCTTGATCACTTGTTCCCGGTACTGCGCTCTTGCCTCGCAGAATTGCAATCCACTTCTAAGGTGGAGAAGGAGGGGGGGGCGCTCATGCTCCATTGTACAAGGGCCCACCTGCTCCCGGTGACTCGGCTCCGCAGCGGTGGCAAATGCCTTCTTCAAAGGCGAAGGGGGACGATTGAGCTCCATTGTCCCAGGGCCCCTTCTAATCCCGGCGGCACGCGACCTGGGGGCCGCAAACTTGTTTGCACGTGTCTCCTCTGGAATGCGCTTTCCTGCTTCTGCATTCCTCAATTAGCTGTGCTGCAATCCAGGAAACAGCTCCATATCTAACAGCGCTGAAAAAACTGATTGGAAGAAATTATTAAAATGACTCGCAATATTTGCTTTTTGCGTTACTATTACATTGTTAACTTGGATCTTGTTTATTTGTTCTTTTTTATCGATAATTCAGATAAAGCCAGAATTTTTGTGGTGATGTTTTCATAAAATTACTTAATGTTTGGTTAAAGAACTGCTCTTTTGATTCCTTCAGAGCCGTTTTCAGTGCCCTTTGCAATTTCGATACCTCGACGGTGATACCTTGCCTTTTGCGTAAACGCTTTATTTGACGCTTAATATGGATGATATGTCGATTAATCCAAGGGTTCCGTCGTTTTATATTTTTTAGTCGAGTTGGGATGAAACTATCAACGCAATGTCTTATAATTTTCTTGAGGCGCTGCCATAGTTCGTCAACCGATTCACAATCGCAGGCAAGTTGAAATTGATTAAATGATAATTCTAAAAAATCGAGAATAGATGTGTCGTCTGCCCGACTATAGTCCTTAACTTTCACAGGTATAAACGGCTGGGAACGAGTGCTTGCGCTCGACACTATGTGTACAAGAACCATCTTGTGATCTGACAGACCATCATCCACAGACACTGTATAGTCGCCTATTTTATTCGAAAGAAACACCAAGTCCAACAATGACTGAGATTCAGGCGTTACCCTCGTGTTTTCTTTCACGATTTGCTTTAGATTGTGCGAGATCATTATTTGAAGCAGTTTTTCACTACTAGAAATTTCTACGTGCCCAGGTAGTAAGCTGTCCCAGTTAATATTAGGTAGATTAAAGTCCCCGGTCATTATTAGTCTGGTGCAACATTTTTACTTTGCTGGTCCGGTTAGAAGCGTTGCAAATCATTAAAGAGCCGTTATTTTTCTTTCCCTATTTTCAGGCGTCACAGCGCGTTGTGTCTTTGTTTCAGCGGTGTCCTCGGTGAACTAAAAAAAATTTTTTTCATATTTGGTGAAAATATAGGGCGCGTTATGGGCACTGTGTAGATAAACTTCTATGTCGCGGGACTAATTAGGGCATTTGTAGTATATTATGCATGTAAGCTATCCGGAGCGTTAAGAATGTGCTTTGCGAACAAAGGATTTATCCCGTTACCCTGGAAGAACTGTGAACTCAACAGACATCAAATCTAGCGTGAAATGAGGGGGGGGGGGGGGGGTATAAAGCATTGCTTACTCCCCTCAGTAGTAGTGGTGGTGGTTTTCAACAGATTCGCTGGATATCCACTGTCACCGGAACGGGGGGTAATTTTGTGTGCGTGTGTGAATATTGCAAGTAATTTATGTAGATTGTAAGTCCTTACGTACAATCTCTACTATACTATTACCTAAGCTAGCGATACATTTATGCTGTAGACTTAAACAGCAAGTACAATTCTTTGCTGAAATATTCAAATTCATTGTAGCAAATGTGCATTCTGTATGTACGCAGTACTGCTGCTACAAAGCGGGATGGGGGACCACTGTGGAGCACTCATTGCTTTTTGTCCCTGTATCATCTTGAGATTTTATGTAGTTGCAAGAGGTAAATGCAAATTCAGATAATTTCCGGCCCCCATGGTTCACCATGTGCGATTGATACATAGGTCTCTGCCTGTTAAATATATCTGACAAAAGCATCTCGAGGCTATTTCGCTTATTGTAACAATTATCCGCGCTATATATATATATATATATATATATATATATATATATATATATATATATATAATATGTGATAATTTGTAAGCGCGACTAAACGAGGACGTAGAAAGAAAGGTACACAGGCAGTGGCGTACCAACTATGTCTATATGGAAAGAGAGAGAGGTGAGATGATCTGCGTTTCGCCTCCCCCCTCACCCGACACTCACACACCCTAGACATAGTTGGTACGCCACTGCCTGTGTACCTTTCTTTCTACGTCCTCGTTCAGTCGCGCTTACAAATTATCATGGACGTATCAGCTAGCTCAAACTGCTACCCTTTTAAGATATTTCTCGCTACTCGGTAGTAAGTTTTGCAAAAAAACTTCTGGTTCGCCATCAACTTGCAGCCGTGCACCGTAGTCTGCGCACAACAACGAAGGTCTGTTCATCACAGTTACACGTGATTCACTCTCATCAGAGTTGCACGTGGTTACGGATTGCACTTGACGTCGGTTTCACCCCCCCCTTTCCGCGCAGCCGGCAGAGCGCGGCGTGGCGTTGGTCCATGGACCGCGCCGCGGTGGCCTGCCGCTGGACGTGGCTGCAGGCGCAGGTCGCCGACCTCGAGTTCCGCATCAGACAGCAGGCGGACCTGTGCCGGCAGCTGCGTAAGGCCAAGGGCGACGTGCGTCTCGAAGGCCACGACCCGCCGGAAGAGGCCTCTACCGACGACGGCAAGGCGGTGACGGAGTGCGATGTCGAGACCAGCACCGTCGCGGAGGAGGACGTCGTACCGCACGCGGCCGACGCTGCGGGAACGGCGGCGCCCCCTGCCAAGCCCAACGGCCTGGTGCTGTCCGCCTCCGACCTCTTACCTCCCGCAGCGACGGCCGGCGGTTGCGCGCGGACTCGGGCGCTGGCGGCTGGCTTCCGCAAGCGCAAGGTGGTGGTCGCCGCCACGGCCCTCGCCTCGGCCCGCAAGTCGGCCCGCTTGATGGCCACAGTGCAGTGTCCGTGTCGCTCGGTGTGCGGACCCACGTCTCCTGGCGCCACGGCCGCAGGCTGGGGCTCGGGCTTCGCCGCCTCTGCGCCGCCCAGTCCGGTGACCTCGGTGCCCCTCGCTGCAGCGACCTCGGCGGACGGCGGCGCGGCGGTGGATGCCCCGACCGTCAGCCTGCCGCCGCTGGCTCCGTGCCTGGTGTGCGGCGGCCGCTACAACAGCGTGCGGCCGCTGGACGCCGAGCTTATGACGCGTCAGGAGAAAGTGGCGCTTCTCGACCCTGGCTTCCATCCGGTGCTTTCGTTCCCCTCCGGTGAGTATCGCATGCCGCTGCGCTGCTGCGGCGCGAGCCGAGGCCGCCCTGCGGCTGCCTCTGCTGGCGCCGCCGCTTGGTGCTCGCGAACCGTTCTTGTCGACAGTGACATTCGTGACCGGCGCTATGGCTGGATGCGCCGACCACCGGTAGAGGCCCCATATGCCTCCATTGGGACATTGAAATTATCCACGGTCGCATACCGACGCGCCGCTTCCACCACTGGAAATTGCCAGTGAACCTGCCAAAAGCAAATTGCAGACAAAAGTGCACATTCGTGACGTCGCTGGGGACGTGTCCAATAGGTGGGGGGAGAGAGGTATGCTCGCAACCGCCCTTTCCCACAACATGCAAGCGTGGTTTGCAAGAGCGGCCAGCATGCCCATCATGAGCACACAAAAAATGTGCCGCATGTTGAGAATTTCTATTTTCATTCCTGCTTTCGTGTGCCTAATTTATTTGTTGTTATAAAGTATTGAAAGTGCTTTCGTGTCCATGGTAAGAACACTCCGTAGCATCTTCATTGGCATATCGTCATACATTTTTAGGTGGAGAAGATAAAAATGACTGATTTCTCAGTGAATCAAAGCACCCGTGTACTTAGATTTAGGTGAACATTAAAGAACCCCAGGTAGTCTAAATTATTCCAAAGTCCCCCACTATGCCACTATGGCCGGCTTCATAATAAAATTGTCGTTTTGGCACATAAAGCACTGTAATTTAATCTTGAGAGCACAGCTCTTTGACGCCCCTTCCTGCATTTCGCGTCGGTGTGGGCCTCGCTGTAACCAAGGTCATTATCCGCGCTCCTGCTGCGATCTCTCACGCGTGGCGTGAGTCTTGCTCTCCCGTTGTCATAGAGTTTCACACAATAATTATTATAGGGAACTCTGGCGCTAGTGTCTACGGGAGCTGCAATGGGGGCGGTTGTACCAGCATGGGAATGATGGGAAGTACATGGATTTGCCTAAATTTCGTCCTTCTGCCTTCAAACGGCTTTGTGACTTTGTAAACTCGTCATTTTCAACAATGTACTGCGTCATAATAATTAAACATTATTAAAATTGTCCAACGGCAGGATTTCAACACAAGACCTCCAGCACAGAAGCCGGATATTGAGACCATTAGCCACGAATGCATGTATCAACAAGCGATGTGAAACGCCCTTATGAATTTATCGCGGGCATAAGATGCTTTGAGACGCTCCGCACGTTTCGATGCGGTCACCTCCTCTCCGCAGCGGTGACGGCTCGATGGTGCATCGCTGAAGCACCGGCTCGATAGCGGCGGATCACGGTGTGTACCAACTCCTCTCTTCTTTAAATTCAGAGTTGTTTTTTATTCACACACTTTCATACTGCAAGATGGCTCTAAATGAGGGGGAAAATTCCAAGCTCTAATTCGTACATATGAAGTGAACATAGGTGCCAGAATGTCCCAACTAACACAAAGCTTTCTAGCCCTTTTCCAATCCCTGAAAGAAACACTGCCAAGAGTTGCTCAAGGTGCCCTTTTTTTCTCGGGGCTTCTACAAGCGTCAACGGTACAAAATTTAAGAGAGGGTTTACTTATATCTGCGTCAATGTCTCAGTAACAGTGCATTAATACAAAGCTGACAATTCAATTTGTGCTCAATTTCGTAGTCACTGCTCATCAAACTCTATGTAACTGATTGATTGCGCCTTTTTTTTCTGTTTAGTTTTGGCAACATACGTGAACAAAAGGTGTAGTTCAAGTAACGTGAACTCTCAAGCCCATCATTACAAGTATTTCATTGGCAGCCCAATGAATGGTGAACGTCGTAAGGAATCAACCAATCAACAATGCTATTATGTTGCATTGAAACTTAGTGCCCTTATGACAGTGTTGTACTCATGCAAAACAAGTACCTGGCGAGAAAATTCATAAAGGACTTATTGTTACCTGAACTCATTGCGAAACCTGAAAAACTTGGCAGGACTAGAAATTCTGGTGTTTGAGCACCACACATCTGTACTAATGATGCCTCTCTTCAGTCATGTTTGTCTGATACTTGGTTGGTTCTTCCGTTCTTTGGGGCATATCAAGGTTTTTTTTTTGATACTGTCCCCATCTTCTTGCTTACAACAACAGAGGCAGGCAACCGTGCACAACCAGACCTGCGGTGACAGTGAGCAGTGGCGAGGGTGAGCGGAGGCAAAAGCGGCGTTAGCATGCTGTCGGCCACTTCCTTCTCTGTGCCCAATTTAAAATCACGAACAGCAGGCAAAATATGAGTAAACGAAAGCAACTGTTCATTTGTCTACTTAAATTTATTTATTTATGAAAATATTGATTGCTAAAAACTGCAAACAACCACATCTACTTCACCTCATCCCACTAGATCTTAGGATGCCGAGCAACCACTAGGGGGCGTGCTTTTTTTTTTTTTTTTTAATACCGCCATTAGAGCTCGCCCTCCGGGGGTTTATGCTAGTGCTCTAGTACGTAAGATCCACCGGTGGCTTCGGATAGGTGTTCTGCATGTGGGAAGAGCCGGTGCCTGCGGAACAATGCTGGGACGACTTTTGTGGCTAATGCAGCACACTAAGTTGAGCAGCGTACCTTCGAAGTTCGGTTGAATTGACTAGCTGCTTCGAGAGTGGTGCCATCTACGGCAGTGCCCGTTATTCTTCTTGGTGCCTTCTCTATAGTAATGCAAAGTGCTAGCCATCATTATCTCCTCTTAAGCTGTATCGTTGCTTACTCTTTACCCCGGATTGAGGTGCCTGACCGCCCTCCTGATCGACAAGTGCTCCTGGACTGGGTGGTCCTATGCATAAGTGTATGCACAAATTGTGAACTTTATTGCAGGCTTCATCGCTGAGCAGTGTAAGCGCTGTGACTGATGCCTGTAGCTAATATTTAATTGTCTCTAAACTCTAGCAGGTTAAAGCCCTTATTGGTAAACCTCATTGTAACAAAGTCTACAAAATCAGCCCTTTACTTTGTTATAGCGAAACTCAACCTTTTATGTAAAAAAGTACAGTTGCCAATGAGTTTTTGTTGCACTGAAGAGCCATATATTTTTAAAATTATCAGGCAATCTGAGAAACCAATTTCAATGAGGAATGAGGAAAGAGCTTGCACAAGACATGGATAATGTGGAACCTCCCTGAATGAGAACTGACCATGACATGCCCATTATATGGCAGTTGGCGTAGTGCAGTATGTTTTATGTGTGGTAATGGTCTGTGAGGGGTTTGTGCTGATGTACTGTGCATTTCATAAGTGGCTTGTTGGTCTAGTCAGTGGTACATGGTTCTACAGGGAGAATGGCAGCAAACTTGAAAGAGGGATAAAATCGAGAGACAGACAAAGCAACAGGAACGTGGCTGGACTAACAACTGAAGTTTATTCAAGAAAAAGACATCCCCGAAGTCTGTATTGAACATGGGCAAAGCACAACATATCATATACTAAACGGTAATCACTTTATCTATGCACAGCAACATTGATCTAGAAATTCAAGCTCTTTCTTGTTTAAGAACAACGATGGCACACTTACACACTTCTCGGAGCCAAGTTTATAGATTTGGTAGGCTTCAATCAGCTCTCTTTCCTTCTGAGTTTTAGCCTTCCCCACAACTAATATGTTGTCGAAGATGGGAGTGCAACCGCACTCCTTACAATGTAGCGGAAGATTACCTCCCATGCCTGTGGGTACCAGATTATCTTGCTCACGCATCCAGTCATTCGCACAGCGACTGGTTTTCCTTATGTAAACTTTGCCACATTTTAACGGGATACTGTATAATAGGCGTGTTGCACCTGCAAAACTTGCTGACATGCTTGGTATTGCATGTGCTCCTTTACAAATAGGGCTGCGAGACCGTCAATATGACGGTCTCGCAGCCCTATTTGTAAAGGAGCACATGCAATACCAAGCATGTCAGCAAGTTTTGCAGGTGCAACACGCCTATTATACAGTATCCCGTTAAAATGTGGCAAAGTTTACATAAGGAAAACCAGTCGCTGTGCGAATGATTGGATGCGTGAGCAAGATAATGCACAAGCTTACAAGATGCACAAGCTTACAAGGCACAGAACAAACCAAACTGATGGCGTTTCTTGACATAACCTTTTTCAATCTGTGTGAAATGCCATGCACATTTTTGTCCTGCACTTCGCGATCCCTTCTGTTTTTCATTTTGAGACATTTGTGCGCAGATTCAGCCACCGCAGTGATAAAATCCTTGGGATAGCCTGCTGCTAACAGTCTCGTCTCCTGCCGGGCGGCAGTATCTTACATTTGATGCGTACAATTCTTTTTGCACTGCATTGGACAAGCGCAAGTTGGCTTTACCACACTTGACCAGTTTTGATTAGTTAGTAGCGTCATTTTATTTTCTGGACTTTAAACCAAGCAAATGCGACCATGAGTATAAAAGGTTAGTCAGATCTAAAAGCCTGATGGAATTTTCATGTGGTCCTTTGTAGGTGAAGTGAAGATGTCAAGAGCAAACCTGAAATACCAATAAGACACTGCAAATGATAACAATGAAACAACAACTTAATCCGATATTTGAAAGATTAAGGAAATCATCCGCATACCTAAAGACATGGGCAACAAGGTAATCATTAATGGCGTCACAAAGAGTCTTGTCAAACTTCACTGAGAAAATGCCGCACAGTACGGGAGCAACACTGGACCTAATACATATACTATTCATCCGTAAAAACAGCTTGCCATTTGAATTTAACAAAAGTTACCGACAGGGAAAAATGTGAGTTCCTTAAAATTCTCAGTTCAAATGCCGCAACTACCTTGAAAAGAAGTCTTCCCTTGGCATTCATTAGGTTTCAATGCTGCTACAGAAAGTTCTTCATGTGGGATAGAATAATAGAATTCAATAACCAAGGAAAAGGCTGTGTTCCATGTCAGCGCTCCCAATTTCAAGGCATTAGTCACTGGATTTGAACTGTCAATTCCTAATGGGTTCTCAGTAGCAAGTGCATTTAAGGAACTTTGCGATAACTTTCTAACAGGCTTCTGCCACGAACCTTCTTCGGTCACAATGGTTCTCATAGGTCAGTCAGGTCTATCTGCTTTCACAGTGAAAAAAGTGCAATGCACATTAGCTTTGCTTGTTTTTTTTTTCTTTTTTTACAAATGAATGGTGTATGTATTGGGTTCAGTGTTGTGACGGTACTGTGAGGTATTTTCTTAGCAGTTTTACAAGTCTCGTTTTTGTGACACCATTAATGATTACTGTGTTGCCTCTGTTTTTAGGCATGTAGATGATTTCTTTGTTCTTTTAAATATTGAACGAAGTGGTTGTATCACTGTCATCATTTGTAGTGTCTTATCTGCACTTCATGTTCATGTTTGCTTTCGACATCTTCATTACCCACGAAGCAGCACATGAAAATTCCATCAGGTTTTTACATCCGACTCTAACCTTTCATACCCGTGATCACATTTTCTGGGTTTCCAGTCCAAGAACTAAAAAGATGCTACTACCGTATCAATCCGCCCACTCGAAACTGGTCAAGCATGGTATAGCGAACTTGTGCTTGTTTAATGCGGTGGGAAACAGTTGCATGCATCAAATGCAAAACAGTGCTGCCCAGCAGGAGAGGAGTCTGTTTCAGGCTATCCCAAGGCTTTGGTCACTGCAGTGGCTGAATCTGCGCACAAATGTTTGAAAATTAAAAATGGAAGGGATTGTGAAGTGTGGGACAAAATATAAACAAAAACCTGATGGTTATGCTGTATGTGCATGGCATTTCACACAGATTGAAGAAGGTTGCAGCAAGAAACGATGTCAGATTTGTTTTTCACTGTAGCTTGTAGGCTTGCAAAACTTTACACGAGGGTCTCGCAGCACAATTCGCGAAGGAGTAGGTGTAATGTCAAGCCATACCTACCAACCCTCCTGATTGGCCCGGGAGACTCCTGATTTTTTACTGAACTTTCTGAGTGTTCGATCACTGTCTTATATCTCCCGAAAAGTGATCTCTGTTCGCGCAATAATGGTTTTTGAGAAACTGGCACCGCGGAATCTACAGCCGCGTCGTAATCGTCTGGATCACCAACAACGGCCGCACTAGCACCATTGGTATTATCGACTAAGCAGCCGACTATGGTGCCTAGTAAGCCGACCAAAGCCAGAGCCAGTGTAGCTCTTGCATTTCATGCATGCCTTCCTCCATGGTGCATCTTGTTGCTGCTGCTTGTGTGTTTGATTAGTGTTGGCTAGGCCATGTGTGTGCGGTGCACTGTGTAAAGTTAGAATCCTTGTGTGCTTTTTGCCATGGCGCTATCAAAGCCCTAGAAAAGGTATTTGCAGAAGTTCTTGTGATCTTATACTTCTGAATTTCTGTGCTTTTTGACATCAAAAAAAGAACATTTTGCATTTCGTACAACGTGTGGATGCGACGTCAGCATGTCTCAGGGTGACAAAGGTAACTTGAAACTGCATGCTTCCACGGCGCAGCATCAAAGCTATGTTCGCACCGCTGAGCAGCAAGACAACATAGCAAACTTTCTTCCAAACAACTGCAATGACAGTGTCATACTTGTGGACTGCCTGTTTAAGGGCTTCCTCGTTGAACGCAACCTACCCCTTAGTGTCAGCAACCACATTGGGCCTCTTCTACGGAAAATGTTTCCGAAATGCGATGACGCGAAGCGTTATGGATGTCGACGCAACTCTAAATTGCAACTCTGAAGAATGTGGAGGCGGCCAATCTGAAATTTATTTCACAGGCATCACTCTCAAGTCTTCGTTTCTTTATTCACAGTTTCCTTCAGCTGCTGACTTGAGATTCCAATGAATCTGCTGAAGATGATTTAGCTGCTGTCGAAGCTGAGTTTGCCACACTACAGGTGTAGTCTTGCTGAGGACATTCTGAATGAATAAAGGTGGGATGTGCAGTGGTCTGTGGTTGGAAAAATGAAAAACACTAATGGAAAACATGTTTCCCCTAGTTGATAAGGTGATGCTGGATTTACTCATGATACCGCATAGCAACGCAGAGTGTGAGAGGATTTTTAGCACAGCACGAAAAACTAGGACTGAATTCCTCTCATCAATATGAAACACAACCCTCCGACAGCTGCTGCCAGTGAGCAAAGCTACTCTGAGCAATTTGTCTGAGCAAAGCTACACGGACAAATTTTGGAAGTGAGCAAAATCTACTGCTGCAAGGTCCCTGCAAAAAAACTCAACAAACACCACCTGAAAGTTTGAATGAACCCCCCCCCCCCCCCTCCTCCTTGGCGAGAATAAAATGTCTCCCAATTTTTTATCTCGCCAGGTTGGCAGGTATGCCAAGCATGTCAACAAGTTTTCCATGTGTGACAGATTTGTAGTGTATCATATCCCGTTAAGATGTGGCAAAGTTTACATAGGGCAAACTGATCGCTCTGTGAATCATCGGATGCATGGGCATGGTAATCTGGTACCCACAGGCATGGGAGGTAATCTTCCGCTACATTGTAAGGAATGCGGTAGCACTCTGATCTTCGACAGCGTATCAGTCGTGGTAAGACTCAGAAGGAAAGAGAGTTGATCGAAGCCTACAACATATATAAACGTGGCCCTGAGAAGTGTGAAAGCATGCCATCGGTGTTCCTAACCAAGAAAACGCTTGAATTTCTTTATCAGTGTTGCCGTGTATAGATAAAGTGATTACCGGGTAGTATATATGTTGTGTCTGCCTCTAGATTTTACCCCTTTTTCAAGTTTGCTGGCATTCTTTTAGTTTAACTATGTGTTATTTATAGATAGATTTTTCATAGATGCTACCATATTGTGTAGGAAGTGGCACCCTCTATTGGCAGAAGCAAGCTGGCTTGGGCGAGCCATGGCCTCAGAGGTTTGCGCACCGGCTGATTTTCTTCCGGCTGTCCCATTCGCACGGAGAGAGCGTAATTTCAGAGGTGGGCGTGGGCGGCTTCTCCATACCGTGGTGCTCGCAACCGAAGGCTGTTTGTGCGTCGAGGAGGCTTTTGGGCGCTCTTGTACCTTTGCTGTGGCTTAAATGAGGCGAGAAAAGAATGCTTTTACGCTCCTATATTACTTTTTACTGATTTGGAAATGATGGCTCATAGTGTACGAACGGCAAAGTGCAAGCTGGAGCCTCTGTTCTCAAATGCGTTCAGTATTTTTCTGCAGGCATACACCCGCTACGTCAAGTGAGTACGTTGAAGGAGAATGTCTTTGCAAAAGATCTAATGAGCTGACAACGCATTATACTCTGAAAATTGGGGACTACATAAGTATGTTTATAATTTTGTGAGCCAGTTTCAAAGCAGGTTCGCCAGCTAATAACGGCGCTTGCTTTCGTCTGTGCATTTCGCCGTCATAATATAGCGTGAAGCAAGACATAGCATGACCTGCCCACAGAGGAGGAGGAAGGAACGTTTATTGTGAGAAACAACGAGAAAGTGTTCTTTCTTCGCCCTAAGTGGGCGGCTCTCTTAGTCCAGGAAGCCGTTGGCTAATGCCGCATCCTGGGCCCGATCCACCAGACTTCGCTGATCCCCAGGCTCTGTGCCTTTAAGATTGCCTCCCATGTTTCTTCGATGGCTTGTAGTGGTTCTGAGGCATCATCTTGACTGTTTTTCTCTTGGTGTGGGTGCACCAACACCATGTGTTACAGGGTGTCTGGTACAACACAATATCGGCATAGGTATGAAAATTTGGTAGGGTGCATGATAATTCCATGGACATACGTATTCGTTTGTAGTCTGAGGAGGGCGGTGGCTTCTTTCTTGCTTAATTTTGGGTGTGGTAAAGGATATTGTCTTCTTTCCAGTCGGTAATGTTGCAATATTATAGCATAGTTGATGAAAATATCCTCCACCCTTGTCGTTTTCTGGAGATTGTGCGGCAGGAAATCCCGGGTGGTATGCTCTCTGGCGACAGCATGTGCTGCTTCGTTTTCTGCCAGGTGTTTGTGGCCTGTGGTCCACGCAACACAGGTTTCGGGTATTTATTGGCATCTTGTTACCTCTTTTAGAAACTTCACTGCTGCGGCAGAAATTCGGCCTTTTTGTAGGTTTCTACATGCTGTTTCCGAGTCGCTCAAGATGATTGCTGTGTCTGCATGTGGCGATGCCGATAACAATGGCCACTTCCTCCGCCGTTTCTGGATTTCTGGCCGGTCTGGTGGCAGCGACTAGCTCATTCCCTTGGTTGTTGGTCACGGTAATTGCGTATGCTCTTCTACCTGGGTATTTTGCTGCATCTGTATATCTCGTGTTGGGGTTCTTTGAGTATGTCTTGCCGAGTACTTTAACCCTTTGAGGGTCGATTTTTTTTTTTTTTTTGCAGATTCCAATTCTTCTTAGGGACTTATCAAAAAAAAAATTCCTGTAATTTTTCTAGGGTGACCATAAAGTGAGAAAAAATATTTTGAGTTGGTATATATGTACTCTTCATTCATTAATAACAACAATAAAAAGTATATAAACTTATAAGAATTAAAAATTTGATGCATTGGTATACACATAGTTCAAGGCTTTGAAAATGCACTCACGCGAATATTCGCAAGACTCAAATGTTCCTGCTCTTACACTAATATGTACATCCATAGCGTAATAGAACTGCGTAGGTGCGCACACTCAAGAAAACTGTGTGCTTGTGTGCCCGTCAAGAAAGCAAATCAAGTGACAAACTTCCACTAATCTTCATCTTATCACCAACCAGAGGCAATTAGTTTGAGCGAGTGTTCCCCCCCCCCCCCCCAAAAAAAAAGAAAGCAATGGAAACGCATGCACGCCGGCATCCTTCCTATGTGCACCCCTGTTAGCACTAAACGAGTGAGGGACAGGCGGTCGCCCTTTGAGCGATTAGTAACAAGATAGCCATCAGTTTTGCAAGCGCAAGAAGCCGAAACCGCACGCGGAACAAAACCCAAACCGCCGCCCGCGCGCACGCCAATGCGCAAGCGGTAGTATATAGACGCACGAGAGCAAAGTAGTTCTAAAACAAACCATGCAACGAAAACCGAGAGAGGGAGGAGCATGAAAAAAATTCCCTGTATTCCCACATAGTGGCAGCACATGACAGAAAAGAAAAAGGTAGGAAATTAGCGCGCTTTTTTAATGTGCAGATGGCACCGTAAATATATGGCATCGACCATTTTTGACTTGTTCACAGCGCCATATATTTACGTCATTGACCATTAAAGGGTGAACTCTTGCTTGTCTTCTGTCGTTGTGGTGTGTTGCATGCACGTTGTGAGGTATTGGAGTGACTGAGATATAGTCACGAAGAAGTGGTAGCAATCGGGCTTTCGCGTTTGAATCTGCTATGGCGCTTTTGCTGTATACGAGTTTGTGAAGTACTGCTCTGCCTGTTTGAGTCAGCTTAAGGTGCCCCAGTTGGCTGACTCTATGCGCTTCACTAATTTCATCCCAGGGGTTATGGAGGCCAAGTTTGCGGAGTGTCATGTTTGAGGTCGTACTGGGAAGTCCTAGTGCGCTCTTGATTGCATTTCTGATGACGATGTTGAGCTTTTCAATTTCAGCTTTCTTGAGGAGTAGATACGGGGTGCCATATGTGATCCGGCTTATAAGGAGAATTAATTGGATGGTTTTTTGCTCCTTTAAGTACTCTTCTTTGGGTAGTTATACGCCGAATGAGATGGTTTACTTGTTTACTGAAGCTTCGGAAGTGTAGCTGTGCCAAAACCGTCTTTATGTATTGTGAGGCCAAGGACGCGGCGGAGGGAGTCAACTTGAGGGATATCGATTCGAATGAGTCTGATGTTGGGATCTGGGGCGACGGAGGCTGGTGGTCTTCCCTGAGTCCTTGCCTTGAGTATAAGTAGCTCTGATTTTTCGGGGGCGCACTGGCGACCACATCTTGAGAGGTACAGTTCCATCTGATCGATTGCCTCTTGGAGGGTAGTTTGCTGTTGGCCGGTTGCGGACGCTTTTGCAGGCCAGCCCTGCAGTGTACAGGAGTTAGTGCTTTGAATGAGATTCGTTAATGAAAATATGTAGAGACTTTGCTGAAAGAAAACTAGCAAAAACAAATGCTAATATAAAATAAAAGAACAGAAATAAGAGTATGCGCAAACATGCATGGAATCAGGCACACAAACGCGAAAACTAAGAAACTCAAATATAAAGAAATGTGGGAAATAAAAAAAAATTGACAAACGCAAGAAAACATACACACATTTACTAACAGACCTGGGTAGAGGTATTATAGGAGCGGGTTCACAAGCTGCTGTGCCTACCTTCTCGCATGTTTTTTTTTTTTTTAACCGTTCTCTTAACACTGTCTTTGGAATTTTTAATTGCAACATATCACAAGAATCGAAAAGCAGCGCGAAGCTATGTTGTGGGAAACCATATCGAGCGCTGGCAACACAACTTATGCGTGACTGTGCCACAGCACGCATTCTACAGCTTGCGCGTGCGGTGAGCACTGATGGAAAGCACAACGCACGAGCACCGCCGTTAGACGCTCGGCCATCTCACTGCTGAAAACCATCGTTCACGATAAGTTGACGGCGACAAATCTTTGCGTTGGAGGCTTCTTTTGCAAATATTTTCTGTTCAGACGCTCGTAGGTTCGTTTCACGCGCGCACGCTTGTCTCATTTCTCCTGAGAATGGTTTTGCTCCATCACTTCACCTCGTCCGTTGAGAAACGCAGCGACAACAGTACACGAACACACCCGCCGCTGATTGTAGGCACCAGGCTTTGGCAAACTTTTCTCGTCGTAACTTCACTCGGGAGCGAAATAAAACAGACATGGAACAAACAGGCAGGATGTGTGTTTGCAGCGGTCGCCGTGGGATGCTGTTTTCAGGCAAAGCGTAGTGCAGCGTGAGTGATGCTCGCTGCAATGTTCCTTCGCCGGATCACGGCTTGGAATAAACGCACGCGGCACAAATGCCGCATCGTAAGCTCGCTGTAATATTTCCGGCATGATAGACCATCACAAGCAGTTTGGGAATTCACTGTGACGAGGCGTTGACGCGCACAGCTGACGTGACTTGTTGGTCCAGTTCGACGGCGGGGTCAACGACCGTCCAACGGCGGGGTCACCGGCCGTCCGGCGCATGACGTCAGTCCAGAGTGCGCGCCCATTGGTGGATGTTCATGTGCATCCGCCTCGGAGGAGTAAACGCCCCCTTTTTTCTAAAGTTGTATCCGACTATAGACAGAGGCAGGCGTTTCGGAGCGGTCGTTGCGGGAGCGGAGTTCGGAGAAGGTAGGGTGCAGGCCCGCTCGCGAGCATGCCAAATCGCCGCTCAGCTGACCGAGGACCCCAGCGCAGCGGTGGCGAAACACGAGGAAGCGCATTCCCTAGTAGAACCTCGGACAATGGAGGAAAAAGAAAACAGTGGGACAGCAGAGGTGCCTATTAAAATGATCCCCGTAGAAAACTCGCGTAGCGAAGAAAGGTCGTCAGTGGAAGCACCAGAAAGGGAGAGCAGCTTTGTACTTTCATCTGCCTCTGGGGGCTTTGACAGGCTTCTCCAGGTGGACAGGGAGTCGCTCAGCGCGGAGCAACAGAGGGACCAGACTCTGACATGTTTACACTGCAACGCGAAAGAGGGGATAGCTAGGCGCAACGTTACCATTTACGAAAAGGGAGGACTTTTGTATAGACACTACCGAAATCGTAGGGGCCGTATCCTCGATCAATTAATCGTTCCAGAGAGGTATCGGGCGGATCTTGTGACTCTGTGTCAAGGAAATGGCTGGTCGGGCCATCTAGGAATCAACAAAACAGAGAGGCTCTTGTTAGAATATTACTGGCCACGATGCTTTGAGTATGTGGGAAATTATGTAAGGTCCTGTGACACGTGTCAGTGAGTTGGGAAGCCGGGAGATAAACGCAAGGCACCTTTAAAGTTGGTTCCCTTAATCACGGAACCATTCCGTCGGCTGGTGATGGACGCAGTCGGGCCTTTGCCGCCGAGCCGATCAGGGTGTAAGTACCTTTTTACCATGCTCTGTCCCGCAACAAAGTTTCCTGAAGCGATTCCTTTGAAGGAACTGAGCTCCACCGAGATAGCCAACACTCTGTTGTCCAGTTTGCACGAATCGGTTTTCCTGCGAGATACACGCTGACCCGGGGACGGTATTTACAAGTGCTTTAACCACAATGTTCCTAGAAAGGTGTGGTGTGCGGCTGATACACAGCTTCGTGTACCATCCACAATCAAACAGCGTTGAGAAGATGCACTCGGTGCTTAAGAGAATGTTACGTGCATTGTGCCATGAACACAAAGCAGACTGGGAGGACTGTTAACCCGCAACCCTGTTCGCGTTGAGAAGGGTCCCACATAAGGCAACGGTGTTCACTCCTTCCGAGCTGGTGTACGGTCGGACGATCCGTTCCCCCCTCAGAATGTTAAGAGAAATGTGGGAAGGAACAGGTGAAAGCCAGACGGTGGTGAGTTACGTTTTAAAATTGCTGGATCGCTTAAGAGTCTCACGAGAATTGGTTGAAAAAACACCTAAAAGAGGCCCGGAAATCGCGAAGGCGTACTATGTCAGAAATGCGCCTAGGTGAACATTTAAGGTAGGCGACAGGGTCAGGATCCTAAGGCCTTCGCGAAGAAACAAGCTTGAAGTACAGTGGGACGGACCTGTAAAGGCTACCCAGAAGATATCGGAGACTAACTACACCCGAGAAGTTCCCGGAAAAAGCAATAAAGGAATCATTTACCACTACAATTTAATGAAACCTTACTGTGGAACAGAAGAGATTGTGAACATGGTGGTAAATGCGTCTGAAGAAGTAGTGGTCGAACTTCCAGTTTTAGCGACAGTGGCAAATGCAGAACTCTCCATAGAGGACAACCTGAATCTGTAAACCGACTGGCTCTCGAGGCGGATCAGTAAGCGACCTCCGGAAACTATTTGAGGGATTTCGCCAATGCTTCAGTAGCCGGCCGGGGAGAACGACGCTCATTACTGATGAGATTGAGTTGACATGAGACGAGCCCGTCCAATCCGAACCGTACCGGGTCTCACCTGGTCAGCGAGAAATAATGGAAGTAGAGATCAAACGAATGCTTGAGTTGGAAATCATTGAGCCAGCAGACAATGATTACACATCCACGATGATTCTTGTAGAGGCGAGCGGAAAAGAGCCGCGTCCCTGCGTGAACTATAGGAAATTGAATGCGATTACAAGTGACCAACTTTACCCTATACCTAACATAGAAGAACGAGTTGAACGGCTGGGCGGAGCCCAGTACATTTCAACAATCGACTTCGTTAGGGGGTACTGGCAGGTGCCCATGTCAGAAAGCTCAAGTCACTACGCAGCATTCACTTCCCCGCTTGGCACATTTCGACCACTAATGTCAAGTTTCGGGCTTAAAGACGCACCGTTTAGCTTTTCCAGGCTGATGGATATTGTTTTGAAAGACACAAGATTACGCGATCCCCTACTTAGATGATGTAGCCATCTTTTCTAACAGCTGGGACGATGAAATTGAGCACTTAAGGAAGGTGCTGGCACATCTACGAGACGCGGGTCTCACGGTAAATGCCGAAATTGCAACTTGGGGTGTTCACAAATTACCTACCTAGGTCATGTAGGACAAGGAATGCGGCGGCCCTCCGAACTAAAGATAGGGCTTATCAGTAACTTTCCTGAACCGCGAACTAAGACAGATGTCAGAGCCTTTCTGGGGCTCGTGTGATATTATCAGCGGTACACTCCAAGTTTCTCACAGGTGGCAAGCCCCTTGGCAGACATTCTCCCAAAGGGAGAGCCCGAAAAAGTTCTATGGAGTGAGGCCAAAGAAATTGCATTACACCACCTGAAAAAGGTTCTGAGCTCAGGACCAGTGCTTCGGCGCCCCGATTATTCTGAGGAATTTATCGTGCAGTGCCACGCTAGAGCATCCGGTACTGTATGCTAGCCGAAAATTTACTCGCAGAGAGTAGGCGTACAGCGCTTCCGAAAAAGAATGCGCCTGCTTAGTTTGGGCAGCCCAGGAATGATCTTGTTATCTGTACGGAGCGAAATTCACTTTCGAGGCCGACCACTGCCGTCTGACCTGCCTCAGACACATGTCCCCTACGAACGGACGCTTGCTCAGGTCGAGTCTAATTCTCCAGGAATTTTCCAGCAATATAGCTGTCCCAGGGGCCTAACTGAGCTAAAACGTAAGCCAAAATTGTAAAAATTTGATCAAAGTCTGCAGCGCGACTTGATTATGACAGAGAAAGACGATGACACATACTGTCATCTAGGCGCGCTGCAGATTTTAACGCGTTAGCGTTAAGAGCGCCGTCTCGTAGAAAATCCGGTGTCGCCGCCGGAGGAGTTGTCCACGAGCGAGAATTTCTGCCACGCCTTGCTAGTGGCTTCGAGCTCCACCACTGAAAAAGCTGGCGCCACCATCGGCGTGACGTGCTATTAGGGATCACGTGGACATAGCGGCCGCGTCGGCTGCTTCGGGAGCGCCGAAGCGAGCTGAAAACGAAAGTTTAAATTCCCTCGTACGCTGCGGTCCTCATTTAGTGGCGAGATTTTCCCGCTTCGAGTGTCTCCTTTACAAAGTTTGAAAGCACTACAATAGGTAGTGGCTGCCTTTGAAGGCGCGCAACATGGTAGGCTACTGTTCGGTGCCGCAATGCCGGACGTACGCAACGGAGCCCGGTGTCAGCCTTATTCACACGTAGCCGGAGGTCAAGCTGCGTGAAGCTTGGCTCGCGAAACATAAAACCGGCCAACAGTCATCGGCTACAACTCGGGTATGCAGCAAGCATAGACGCGAGGAAGATTTCTGCTATGGCGCCAGGTCTGCGATCTTCGGAAAACGCGCACTGAGACGCTCGCCCGAGTCCGCTACCCGACTAATGTCATGACGATTTGGTTGATGAACTTGTCGATGCTGTAGATACTAGCAAGTTCACTGGAGTGGAAAGGGAGCGTAAGAGCACATTATAAAAAAGTATGACATAAGGTCATGTTTGTGTTATGAATTAATGCACTGGATTAGAAAGAAGAAGCAGCGGGAAATCGCACGCTGAGAACACCGATAAACATACAGTGCGACGCAACTCGAGAAATAATATTGAAATGTCCAAGAATTTAGAAGAAAAAAAAAGATTGAATCGTCGCGACGGCACATCCTCGTAGGCGTCAAAGTTTCTAAAATGAAATTATTTATGAACAGCTCTGATAGCGCCCACGCAACAATGGTTGCTTGTATACTGTCAAATGCTCGTATTCTGCGGCCTACAGCTCATGGCACGGTGCGAAAACGCGCACGCGGCGAAAGTGAAACACTGCGCAGACAAGCATGCAGACAAGCAGTCGGTCGCTGCGAATCTGTGCGATCGCTGCATTGAGGCTTCATTCTATTACGCTCCATTTAGTTATACAAGCACTATAAGGACATATTTCACATAGTTTGCTCTCAGCGTTTACCTACCTTTCACGCAAGAAGCCGGTTCGGGAGACTCCATCGCGGCGACCGCGCGCAGTGGCGTTCACTGTACGTATACGGTAAAGAGATAGCGTCTGTAAACGATTGTGTGCTTTCATTTTGCCCAAGATTATTATCTAGACAGCAAAAAACTTCTCTCATTTCGAAAGTACTTACAGAAATGTCCGGGAGAGCTCGCGCGTGGTGTTTTCTGTGAGCGCTGACAGCAAAACCTATGAGGAGCGCGCCGCGTGATCCCTCATACTACGCCAGCGAGGCGCTTCCTATAGATGGCGACTCCGTAACTCCTCGCCCCCAATAGGACATGCGGTATATGCGGGTTATATTGCCACACCTTTCTGTCACTAAAGTTGCTCATACCTTGTTGTCTTACTTCATTTACGAAGTTATTCTTCGGAATTTTGAGAACGACAGCCCACAAACTAATTTCATGTGACAAAGCACCGACAGCGCATGCCTTTTATGTTAAATCTTCTAAGACTAAATATTAAAAGTGCGAAATAAACCTGCGGGATCGGCCCACGCAGGAGGTCGCGTTTCTTTGTGCGTAGCCCGTTCAGTCACGGTGTACACGTTTGTGGACGCTGCTTATTTTTGCTATTTCTGCGCAGTTGTGGCAAGGAATAGACCACAAAAGATAGGCTTAGGGTGAATTGAACGTTCTGCCTACCGCAAGTACCTTCATTTTGCTTCTGAGCGAAGTCTGTCACTACCGAAAATCACTTAGAATGTGTTTCTTCTTAATAGTAATGTTTGCAACCAGTAATTAACTTGTGCAACTAATTCGCTCTAGTGATGACGAAACTTATCATTATTGAGTGCACAATAATTAGATAATTAATCCATCATTATGGTGGCTCATCACAAAATGCAGAAATGGTCATTCTACCACCTTTACTTGCTCTTGATGGAGTCTACAGCACCTTGGCATATAGGTGTGTAAATTTCATGCATTTATCAACAATCGATCATAATTCGTGACTAAGGGGGTCGCGTTCCCCACCAATGTTTCCCGGTAGAGATTATGGTTCCATAAGCTGCAGCTGCCGGGAAGCGCTCTTAAAGGCGAAGCTTAAGCTTCCTCCAAATTTTTTAACCATAAGTTGGAACCAACTGGCTCGCCAACATGCTATAGCCAAAAGAGTTCATCTGCTATCAATGACGCTTAACAGATGAACAAATCCTAGTCTTTGTGTTCACATGAAACGTCGACCAGTGTGAATATAGGAACTGCTGAAGCAAAATAGGTTCGTTCAGCAAGCCTTTTGAGAAAGCCTTGCCAAAGCTTGTACTGTAATGCGACGTAACGAATTTTACGGTATTTTGGTGTAATTCAGCCGTTGTCCGTAAACGTGAAAGCGCCTTGATAATCCAGCAATGAGCTGTTTCTGTTTCTCATTCTTCTTCGACACACCAAGTTGTATTTCTGTTCTGTATTTGTTAATATATTGCTTCCCACATATTGCAATTGAAAACCGTTAATAGCTTTGTCAGCAAGTTGCCTTTCACTGCGTCGTGTTGCAAATACTTTTCCATTGCTGCTTATTTCGCTGCCTGCCTGACTCGAACGCCCAAACCATATCTGGCTGTGACCCGCTTATTTTTACCATCGTCTGCTCATTTTTTTGTCATTGTTTACCTCGTATTACTTAATGCGCATCGTTCTGGTTTGGGCTGCTCAAGCCACAATGACTTTGGCACGCTTCGTCTGCTGCCTTGGGTGCACTGATAGCGCGTTGAACAAACATTCTAATCAAAAAGAACGCTGTGTGACCGTACGTTACTGGCCGTATATAGTGCACGGGGCCACAATCGACCGCACGCTCTTTCTGCTGCACTGCAGTCCTCGCTGCGGACCAAGGTGATCGCATCTGGCCTGTTAGCGCATCCTTAAGAGAGGGCGTGCGAAAGTGCGTGACCTCTTTTCAACACTAGAGGAGCATTAGCTATAGCAGTGCGTGAATATTCGAAATTTCGAATACGATTCAAAAACTTCTGGCTATTCTATTCGAAAGTTCACTTTTCGAAATTGTAGAATAATCGTTTCTGTTCGAAACAAAAAATAGCATTTATTAAAGCCTCGAAGGAAAAAAAAAGAAGAAAAGTTCATGCAATGATAGGTGGTGTCCAAACGATGACTCCAGCGCCATGCTTCTTCTCTATCTCTCTTTTTTATTTTCTGTGCAAGCGGCGGTTACTAATCGCTGCAGCTGGAAACACGCCATGGTCGCCGTGTTTTGGTGCGCGGCTTATGGTTGTGAATGATTATGCTGCAGGAGAGCCGCGGTTGTTACTGAGCGGATACTGAGCGAACACATTGGGCAGGTAATTTTTTGGTGATTACTTTGCAGGGGATACGATTTAAATCGCCGGTTACATTTCGTAAACTGCAATATGTACCGTAAGGTTACTAATCGAAAGGTCAATTTGTGAAATATTTAATTAGTCGATTATGCATTTCGCCTTTGCCAGCAAGTAATCTCCGCCTTTGAATATCCAGCTTAATGACTGGAATTATGTGATGTGCCTCAAGCGATCTTAAAGTTAAGCAACCCCCCCCCCCCCCAGAAGAAAAAAACGAAAGAGAAAGAAAAAAAAAATAACCACCCGGTATAAGCTCGCTAAAGCCGGCTTCGGTATGACGACGGCGGCATTCTTCAAGCGCGACTGAGGGCGGCGCAGGCGCAGCAGGAGTGCCGGGCCGTCGACCTCGTTTTCCTCCTCCCTCCCGGAGCTGCGCGCGCTCCCTTCCGGGGGGAATCTTCCCGAAACCGGGCTCCCAGGAACGGGTCCCGATCGATGCCAAACCCAGACGCGGGATCGCAGAAAGTAGGTGCACACCGCCAGTTACGTGTGGCCGAGCGTAACCCCGGCACGAGCCGGTCACGAGCACGCGTCTCTTCACTGCCCGAGGGTCGGTCACACGTGAGCTGGTGATGCTGGTACAATCTTGCTGAAAATTGCACCAGTAAACAAAGAAAACGTTTAACTTAAGAAAGGGGGCCATTCGAAATCTCTTTTCCACAGTAATTGAGCATTAGCTAGTGGTACGTGTATATTTGAAATTTCGAATACGACACGAGAGCTTCTGGCTGTTCCTTTCGATAGTCGACTATTCGAAAGTGTATGAGACAGGAAGGTGGCTCCAGCCACCTTCCTGTCGTTTTGTGTCTCTGCCTCCTGATTTTTTCCCTTTTTCAAGTTTGCTGGCATTCTCCTAGTATAACCATGTAGCGACTAGCCCAACAAAGCCACTCTTATGATTTCATTTAACAGCCTCTAGAGCTCCTTCAATATAGATGAGCTCCTTGAAATCCCAGAAAATAGGTTTGGGGCGACTTTTGAACATTCAAAGTAACAAACTCCGTGTAAGGGTTATGCCACAGATATCTACACGGGAAAAAGTCATCGATATTTTCCTTTTTGGGTGTCGCTAAGCAATGCAGTCTGGCATGTTCTTAGCTGCCAACGATAGGCTTTTCTAATTGTCATTGTTATCGTGGAGCTAGGTTAGACCGGACCAAGCGACCAGGCCGTACCACTATTTTCGTTGTTTTGCTGGTGGGTTCACACTGCAGCAATTAAGGTTCCATTTTGAAGCCCTACGCTCTAGAAATGCCTCGCGAACAGTGTTTGAGCCGTTTGGCATTAATAAGGCGGTTATCTTTCGCTGAAGCCGGGCACTCCTAACCATCATGTTAAGAGACGATTGGCATTACAATGGGAAAGTCACCACGAAAAGCCACCTGAAGAATTGCAGCTAATAAGGAAATTCACTAGTTTCCTGTGTTTGTGCACGAGTACACGCACGACAATGTTACGTGGTCAATTCAAATGGGTCGCGAAGCTTCTGGCGAAGAGCGATCCATAACCAGTCGGCAACGACACGGCGCCGTCACTGAAATGATGCCTGTTCATAGCGCTTGCGATAAATGCTCAGTGCTGACGAAAGCGCAAAATTTCTGCTAGGAATTATTAGTTCTTCGCTCTAATTGCGCAGATTATTCTCATGACGTCATGTACCTGTTCGAGGTCTCGCCTGAACTTAACAAGTCGGCAATGGCATTTCCTTTTAATTCGCTGCGCTCGCCCCGTGGCTCAACTCGACGTCGCGTGCTCCGTCCCGGCGGCGACAGTTCTGTGGGAGCGAGACGCGCTCGTGGACTCCGATTTAGGTGCACGTCGAAGAACTCCAGTTGGCTAAGGTTAATCTGCAGTACCCCTGTACGGCGTGCCTCGTAATCGTAACGTGGTTTTGGCACTTTAAGCCTTGGCACTTATTTCGTTTTACACGGATACTGCAGGCACCGCTGCTCTCATTAGTTTATTACGTTGGCATTCTTCAGGTACTTGACGCACTTTTCGGGCGTTGTCTGTCTGTCTGTGTTTGTTTTCCCGCCTACCTGGTCACTGAGTAGTCCGTTGTCGAATGGCTAGTGCATCGGGCTGCCATGCTGACGGAATGTGGTCGGTTCGAAACCAACCGTTGGACCAACTTGCGTCACCGAGTCTGTAACAATGTGTGCACATATGTGCCGCTCTCCAACGAACCTTTTTCGCGCCGACACCGGCCACTCTCGATGCGGGACTACCACCACCAGGCGGGAACCGGTGTTCGGTGAAACTCTTTTGCACCGACTCGGAGCACTGGGTGTGTGCCGCTCGGTCTGTGTAATCTCTTTGATGCCAACTTCGGTGACTGGCTATGTGCCAGTAGCTGTGTGCCGCTCTACAGTGACGAACACATCCTTTAAATTACTTCGATGCTGGGTGGAAGCGAACCCACGTCGCAAAGATTCTGCAGATGCGCTGGGTATGTGCCGCACTTACTGAATCATTTTTCGTGCCAAGGTGCGCCATGAATGCACACAGCATATGCCGCTCTTCAGTGAACATCTTGGCAACTTAGGTCACTGAGCAAAACTACTCGTCTTCCGCGCATAAAATAAATAATTTGCTGTTTAACAAGTAGTTAAAACAATGCATTTATCGAATCCATTTTAAACCTTGGGCGAGACAGGGAAGATATGCAAAATGCTTCATTCATCGTTTAAATGAATACACGGATGCTTGCCTCTCGGTTTTGAGTAGCATTATATTGATGTTTTTTTTTTTTAGTTTTGAGTGTTTGCAAGCTTATTTTCAAAAATGTGATAGGCTTTTTTTTCTCGTTTTTTTTTTTCTCACGCCTGCAATCTCGGGAGTGCGTTCCGTGCTCCGCCACGGAGCCCAGCGAAGTGACATCGTCACGCGATCCTTCGTTGCCGAACGAGCCTTGCGTCGCCACAGTGTCTACACCGAGGAGCCTGTTGTGCCATTACCACAAGTCCGGATTCCGAATCTGCAAGATGCAGAATTTATCCTGCGAGCGCCCAAATTCTCCCTTGACAAGTCAAGATGCTGAGCCGTCAGGCAGCGGTGTCCTGCGGAGAAGCATCGGCGGGCAGCATGTTCAAACGTGTCAGCAAGTGCCAGACAGCCCGGCGCCGCACCTCCTTTTGCCTGGAGGTCACCGCGCGCGCGAACTTTGAACCGTGTGGCCAGCGCGGTCGCTGGTTGGACCTCTCGGACGACCATCGTGTGCTGACTTTGTATTGGGCCGTTTGAGTGACAATGGTTCTCGGGGAGTATAAAGCCACGAGGCGGTCGCTTCGAAAACAGGATCCGCCGACCCACCGGGAGCACAGTGCCGCTCTCGACTGGGGTGAGATGTGTCAAGCTGGAACCGCATGGCGCGTTTTTCGCGAGCGAAAAACGCGACGGGCGGCAAACGCCCGCGTTGGCGCCGACGCGCGAGCACCCGTACGAAAAAAAGGAGCGGCGCGTTCGCGCCGCGTTTTCCGGGTTGCCAGACAACATAACTCTCAACGACATGTAGTGTCTCTGTTACCGCATATATAATATGCCCTTAAACTTACAGAACACTACAATAAAAATAATCTGAGTGTAATTAGACAGCGACATTTCTTTCCGAAGTGTACTTCTCAAGCTTAATTTCAAGCAGCAATATTGTGTGCGAAACTGCAACTGTGTACCCTCTGCATGCTGAGATGCCGCTGCTTGTTTACAACTTCACATATACAAAGGAGGGTCGGCTGCTTACTACCGAGCAGAAGAGGCGATTGCTACTATTAAGGGGGATGCTCATACTGAAGCAAGAAAAAATGCGGGTCAGGAGGTACATGTGGGTGCGGCCTGCGTGGTTGAGAAAAGAGCGAGCACCATACACTGGTAATATTATTAGCAAATTGTCTTGCCAGTATTGGCGATGAGACGCGACGCTTCTCCACTTTAGCTATTAGGGCCTCGTTGAAGGTTGCTTTGTTCATTTTAGGTGAACACGATGCGCGAACGAAATCACGGTAGCACGTTTTCCTTGACGCGCGCGCCAGTTCTGCCGAGAAACAAAAAAATTCCGCCAAGGAGGTTCCGTCGAGATGCGCAGAGACCAGGGCCATCTGGTGGCAAAAAAAGAACCAAAATGTCATGTGACCAAATGCCACGTGACTTACCTGAACTCTGATTGGTGGACGCGCGCGCGCCACGCGTTTTTTTCCATAGAGTTACTATACTGACTCTAGAGGACAAGCTACCCATAGGGCCCATGCATTAAAATCGGGAACCTCAAGAGCGCCGCCATGTTGCTACGCGCCGAGGTTGCCAGCTCCTGAGACGCTTGCTAGACTTGGTGACAGTAGTCAGTTTTAATCCGGCAACAGTAGCAGCGTAGCAGCATGGCGTCTCGCTTGAAGAGTTGTGCTGTGTGCGTGCAGCCGTTTGTTTGGGCTTCATAAGCCGGTTCTTTATTCTATGTTGCGGGATGGTGTGGGTGTGGTCCATGTTGGCCGTAGAGCTGGCAGTTATGCAACCGAGGGATGATCCTGTTCAAGCTTCTGGCGGTATGCGGTTTTCAGCGGTCACGCCTGTTGCAGGAGTGTCACTCGACGACGTTACGAGCTCGAAGCTGTGGTCAGACTCCTCGTTGGCGTTCCGTAATTATCTTCGCACGGGCGCGGTATGTTGCAAAAGCCGCTTTCGCGATCTATCGTCGTGACGATAGATCGGGTTTTTTATTATTATAAGTAATGATCCAGCTGTAGGGCACATGTAACCGACAAACGGAAGTCTCAGGAGAGCACCTGAGATGGTAGTAGAGCAGGCGGCGCAGGAACTCCAGGGCACCCGAGGGACAGTGGGGGGATCAAAGCTCGAAGCAGAACGGTACGTAGGTTGGGGCCGCCGAGGCAGGTGTGTGCCAGGGAGTGTTCGCACGGACAGCTCCCCTGGCACGCGCAGCCGTGCCTCGCAAGGTCGAGATACATTAAAGGCACCTGCGCCCATGGTCTTTCTTTTGCCTCGGCGCAGTGAGCACGATTAACGAGAATAATGTGGAGGGCATCCGGTGCAGTCGCGAATGCATCATGACAAATGTAGCTCGCGTCGCCTGGCGTCTGTAGTAATATCAGAGTTGGTTGTATGAACTTTATGCATAATACGTTTTGTTACGGTACCTCAACGGAATGGGTCTAGAGGACGGTGTTGGTACATTTTTTCGTACCGCCCTAATCCTATACCCCCACTACAAACACACACATACCCCCTTTTTTTTATGTATACATACAATTCCTTGCCATGACGGATCATAGCCTCCTTTATTTTTGAAAAATAGAGGAGGCTATGGACCGATTGACCAGTTCAAGTTGTCAACTTGTCAGTAACTGTCG